>NW_021703780.1:49034837-49281931 GCF_005190385.1 Monodon monoceros
GTGGCCTCTCCCGTTGCGGAGCACAGGCTCCAGATGCGCAGGCTCAGCGGCCATGGCTCACGGGCCCAGCCGCTCTGCGGCATGTGGGATCTTCCCGGACCGGGGCACGAACCCGTGTCCCCTGTATCAGCAGGCGGACTCTCAACCCCTGCTCCACCAGGGAAGCCCTGATCCTCTTTCTTGAATGAAGGGATAGATGCAATTTCTGTCTGTGTAACACCAGCCACCTTTATAAAGCTTGGTGCTATGGTTTTGCCTTTCTTTCAAGGAGCTTTAGAAACAATGCCCATGGCTTTTCTCTGCTATTGGTTAAGCATACTATTACACTCACCTGGCCTAAGAGATTTTTGTGCAGTCAATTTTATAAGAGGACTCAAAATTGTCATTTTATTCAGAAAAACTTATTTCTTGTGGAATCAAAGACCATCAGTCTCCTGCATGATCCTGTTAACAGCTGATGGGCAACATGAGGGTGGAACTCTGTCTTCTCCAGACGTGTGTGGTAGCGTTTGGTTAGCAGCCAGGCGTGCATCAGCTTCATGAATCTATGAATCTTCTTTTTGTTTTTCTGTTTGCAGATTTTATTCTTCACCGTACAGTATTGCAACCAACCGCATGATTCCACAGACACCCATCACGCCATTCATTGCTGCTTCCCCTGTCTCCACATACCAGGTATGTCCGGTTTACCTGCACCTCCCGGGAAACCTTTCTTGCCAGGAACAGACTAGATCAAGACAAAAGGGAAACAGTAGGATTTTTGTTTTAAGTTGTCTTCCCTTTAGTCATATCTTAATGTCATAATACTCAAACTATCCATTGAGCCTACACTTTCAAGGGCTTGTTTGCATCTGTTTCACTGAATGATAAAAATCCACCGAGCTTTCCATTCTTCCTGCTGAGTTTTCATGATTTTGCTACTTTCCAGCCAACATTAGTGCAGCTTTCTTACCACTGAGAGGTTATTTTGTGTGTTTTCTGTTATTTTGGTTGTTGTTCCCTAGGGTATCTTTTATGAGAACACATTTCTGGCAACTCCCTGCACACCCTCCAGGATATTGTATCATTGTCATCTCATTTTGTCACAATCGTTCTGTGCATCCATGGAAAGCTACATGGATAGATGCAAAATCATTTGCTCCAAGAAATAGGGAAGATTATCAAAGGGGTAAAAGTAATTCCTACTTCCTCCTCTTACTTCATTCTCAGTTCCAAAGAGGCCAAAAGAGACCTCGGGGGTTCCACATGTTGAAACACAAGAAAATCTGAGACTCAGTGTGTGTCCTAAACCAGATGTTGTAGCCAGTTAGTAATGCTAAGTCCACAGGTGGATTGAAATAGCCATCCTTCTCCCTCAAACAGTGCTCCTTATCTTATTCCTTTGAGTCATCAAAGATATGATATTTCTCCCTGCTTCTCTTTACCTCATGTAGTTCTTCAGACAATTCTTCTAATTCAAAATAGAAAAAAAATGCCTATGAATGCTACCAAGAGTGTTGAGTGTCACTGTTTAAAGCTTTGGAGAGAGAAAGAAAGAGCAAGAGTGTGACTGTGTGCCTGCGTGTGTTTCCCTATATTGTGCAGATGGTGGGTGGGTGGGGGGTTTACAACAGGGAAAACTGTAATGTTGCTGACTGCTACGAATTCAGTGAAGTTTCACATTATTCATCCACTACATACGTCATATCAGGAGGTCCCAGCTGTCAGAGCATCATGCTTGAGACTATGCACTTTTTTCCTTAACTGATTCCCCCCAAAGCAGATCATTCTCATTCTGTGTCTGCACTTAGATTCTTGATACCTGTCAGGTGAGCGGAATAGACTTTTGTGTGAATTGCATTAGAGGGTCTCAGAATGGCTGATTTCTTAATTGCCTTTCCTTGGGACCCATGAGGCTAAGTGCAGATGCTGTTCAGTTTTTGTTCTTCCTACAGGCCTGCCTGGTTGTAATGTGTGTTTTTTGGTTTTTTTACCCATTTTTTTTCTAATCTTGGCCTCTGTTTCAGCCAAGACCACCCATTGAGCTCCACTGTAGAGCACTTTGGTGACATGAATAAAATCTCCACAGAACAGTCATTTCTTTTGGGAGGGTTCATAAGTGGAATTTAACTCTGGCTCTCTTTTCTCAAAAAAGGAATTAGAGCAATTTCCTATGTTGTTAATTCTTGCTTTTCACCACTTCTTTTTTTTTTTTTTTTTAATCTAAAGTTCATTGTCAATTTCATTGATGTGAGTATATTGAAAACAAAATCTTCGGGGCTCTCTATGTCACAATCAGCTCTTAGAAGCTGACTTTCTCATTTGGCTGATGGCGAACATTCAGAACACTTGGCTGGCTCATGTACTCATTTTTATTTGCCATACCAATTACCATGAGCGAGAAAAATCACAGACTTGCTTAACTAGGGTTTAACCCAAAACATACCCCAAAATTTCTGGTTGATCTCTCTGATTCTTCCCCAACTTTTGCCACTTGGATTTATTTCCAAGATGGGATCACTTGAGAGTATGAAGTTAGAACCAATGACAGAAAAAGAGGAAGTCTTAGCAGTCATGCTAAGTAATGCCTCCTTCCTTATTCGCCCGGGTCTTCCCGGAAGTTGACCTATAAACAGGAGATTCCTGAAGCCTCCAAATGTGCTCCATGACCCAGCCTGGCCCATGTGGGCACTACAGCCAGCTCCAGGGAGGTAGGAATTTGCTTTACATTGTACCATGTTTCAGGGACCAAATGAATCAGGTCCAAGAATTTCCTTTGTACCCTTAGTTTTGAGCACTGATTCGCTGTAAGTCAGGTGGACTCCACTTTCTTATGACCTAGTGTGACTCCACTGAACGCAAGAACCGAGTTCTCTCTGTGATTGCTTTCTTCTAATAAATGCTGTTTGATGCATAGGTCCAGAGTACTTCATGGATGCCTCATCCGCCATACGTTATGCAACCAACAGTAAGTGTTCTCAGTCACCTGAGGCTCGATGTTTCTATTATCCGAGTGCAAGCTTTTGTAATGCATAGAAGCTTTGGGGTAAAGCTTTTGTTCTATTCCATGCCTCTTTCTGGCAGCCCTATTTTCCAGATACAAAGCTGTTCCTGAAATTCTATAAAAGTGTATACAGTAGGTAGAGTGATAGTGATGGAGAGAAACAGTTGAGAGAGGAAGAGAGAGAGAGAGGGAGGAAGAGAACAAACTTGATTGGAGGAAATAGCAATCAAACTCTCATGTTGCAGTCTACCATTTGTTATGAAAGGGGAATGTCTACTTCATGCAGAATTGTGAACTCTGGACAGTTAAATCCATTATAGGAGGAAAGCCTTTCTGTTGTCCTTCTCCTCCTGTTATGCTTTCTTTTCTTCGGATGCAGTTGGGTGTGCTTTGGGAACGATTTTGTGTATCATGGCTAAGTGTTGACTCAAAGCAATATATTTGAAATAGGAAGGTATTTGTCTACTAATAGATAATAGATAGCAAGGTTGGTAGATGACTTTTATGTTAACTAACTAGAGCCATTCTCTTCTTCTTTTAGTGGAAAATTTCTTCCCAAAATATTCAAACTCTATTTTCTACTAGCTAGCTTTCCCATTTTGTGGTACAATATTACATTAGTCCCAAGGGAAATAATATTACTTATTCCATTAGAATCCAGGCTGAAGGCTATTGATTCCATGTATCTTTGTCGAGGTCTTCCATGTTTTTGAGCTCTATAGAAGTACTAGCCAGGGAGATTTCAAGAGCAATATACTCATGGGAGTGTGAGATAGGGGAAAGATCCCCAGCGGAAAGTTGTGTGACAAGGTCTCTGCTGTACTCTCCTGGGTATGTTCAAATCTGTAACTTTGTTTCCTTTTCTGTCACTATACTTAACATGGCTTTGGAGAGGATCAAAACAGAGAGAATATGTGAAAACAGTGTTTGAAGTATGACATACTATACCTTATTATTATCATTAATCCTTATTATTGAATGTATTAGTTGTTCAAAGAAGAAGCAATGCTACATTTTAACCCTTTTCAAAGCTAAATGTAAATAAGGTAGCACATATTAAAAACCAGGGAATTAAATACACAGACATCTATTTCCTGGACTCAAAGGATCACAGCACCTGGCTTTCATATTTGAGCTTTGTCCATTTTCTTAAAAAATAAGGAACACTCCATGTTGCTCCTAGTGTTTTGATAGTTTTCTTTTTATTTGAAGAATAAAAATATGTAGCTTACTAGAGCAGAACTTTAGACCCTATTCTGCAGATCCCCATATTTACTCTTATTCACATACCTTGGGGGCTTCCTGAGTTCATCTGATCTGTGTTGTATAAATCAGACCAACACGCAACGACTCCAGGCCGTTCTTTTCCGTCCCAGGTGTGAAGTAGAATTCAATGGATGGAAACAACTACCTTCTAAAAAATATTGTGTGTGTTTAAAGAGCATTGAGGCTAGCTTAGCCCTTACACTGAGGTCAAGCATCATCTTATCGTGGCCTAAAGGAATGCACATCTGGCAAAATCTGAATATTTTTCCAGATACCAAAGTATGTAAGATTCCATAGTACTTCTGGAGCTGTGAGGAGATGGGAAGATATTTGTATGTGTTTTTTTCTGACTGTCACTCAGGGCCTTAGCTAAATGTTTTATTAGCTTCTCCTTCTCCCCAGACCAGCTTCACCCATTTTTTGGATGTATTATTTCTTGTATATCTTCCCCTAGCAATAGTTGTGTGTGTGTGTGTGTGTGTGTGTGTGTGTGTGTGTTCATTTGTCCCCCACCAGGATCTTTCTTGCGATGGCTTCTGCTCCCTAATATCTTTTCACTTCCCCTGACTAGACTCTGCATGATATTTGAGCTTAGGTCACCCCCCTTAAGATGTAATGCTTGTGGCTGGGACAGATTCCTGGGGAAAGGAGTGGCTGGGGCGCCCACCACCTTGTTATCTTTAACATGGAAAAATTGGCTAAACCGCATCATGGAAACACAATTTTCCATCAGTCATTTCAGTCGTTTCAGCCGCATCAGTCGTTTCCCTGTAACAGTTTTGTTGGTTGTCTTTATTGTATAAAGAACCTTTACCCAACTGGTCTTAGTTTCATCATCAAAGTGGGGTTGGTTAAATTAATCACTCTGTGATACTAAAACATAAAAATAATTAGGCAGTCCAGGGTGGAGAAATAAAATACCTGGATCTGAAGGGAAGGAATGAATGACATGGTGATTAATAGCATGGACTCTTTTTTTTTGGCTGCGTTGGGTCTTCGTTGCTGCGCGTGGGCTTTCTCTAGTTGCAGCGAGTGGGGGCTACTCTTCGTTGCAGTGCACGGGCTTTTCATTGCAGTGGCTTCTTTTGTTGCTGAGCACGGGCTTCAGTAGTTGTAGCACGTGGGCTCAGTTGTGGTGCATGGGCCTAGTTGCTCTGCAGCATGTGGGATCTTCCCAGACTAGGGATCAAACCTGTGTCCCCTGCATTGGCAGGTGGATTCTTAACCACTGCACCACCAGGGAAGTCCCAATAGCATGGATTCTTGGTTAGTCTCTTTGAGAGAGGAAAACCTTTCTGTTATAGGACTTTGGGCAATTAAACTTTCTGAGCCACAGTTTTCTCATCTGTAATATGGATATAATCATGACTAAATTATTATGGTTTCGGTTCATGAAATGAAGCAAGGCTTTAAAGCTCTTAAAATAATGCCAGACAAATAGCAAACACTCAGTAAATTACTGTTATCATTATTCAGTTATATGAGTAGATGACTGCACATTGTGCTTTAGATTAGCCCAATTATATGAAATGACTGTTGGTATAGGAAGAAGTTGAGAAAAAGCAATAATCACCCATTTCTACCACATTCATACTGCTTATTTAGCATATTTTCCTAATGAGTTTGGTGGAGATAGCCTCTATGGCTATAAATAAGATAAATTGCTTAGATTGGTGTTTATCTCATTTACTTCCTAAATCTTTCAACACCTATAATAAAAATAATGAAAATAAAAAATAAAGGCCCATTGGGTACCTCTTGTATGTCAGTAACTGGAACCTACTTTACAAATAAATTCAAGGTGTCCATAGCTACACATCTCCAATATATTGCCCATAATAATGATTTGCTTACAACTCTTCTCCTCTCTCACGTTTTCTCTTCCACTATTTTGAGAAAATCGCACAGATAAGCTCTCTGTGTATAGGGTGCAAAGGCATGCTTCCCCCATCACTGTGAATCACACGGCCTCCCACACTGCAGCAAGAGCCCTTCAGGTTCTTTTTAGGCTCTACTCGAGGGCCCCAAGGTCTCAACCAGGCTTGTACCTGAAGAGAAAACAGTGCTTCATTCAAATCTTAAAGTAGAGCGCAGTGCCTCTAATCTTTCCCTACTAGGGAGGGGTAACGATCTATAAGAGAGACATGAATTGATGGAAAGAAGGGAGGGGAGTAGTAAAAGGACAAGAGAAAAACAGAAAGCATAAGCATAAAGCTGAAGTTGGTTGTTCAGGTTTGCTTCTTTGCAGATTGAAATTTCTGAGTTGTGTGCAATACACTTTTTTGTAAACTTAGAAGAAAACTCTGAGAGGCTTTTCACTTTTAAGGAAGAGGGGATAAAATTCTCCCTGCCTTGGTCATATCTCTCGTACTGGTGTTTCTGCAAGGAAACCATTCTCTGTCAGTTGTCTGACTCTGGAACTTTATCAGGTCAAACCCCACTGAGGACAGCAAGAGCGTTTCTATTTGCACTTTATTTTTTTTCCACTGAAAGAGAGCACTGTGAGACTAAATCAGGAATTCACTCTTTGCTGATGTTGCCAATGCAATTGGTACGTGTTGCTGTTTCCCAGTGCAGAGTTCTGTCCTAAACTCTGAAATCTCACCACGACACTGACAGGATTTTTTTTTTTTAAACATCTTTATTGGAGTATAATTGCTTTACAATGGTGTGTTAGTTTCTGCTTTATAACAAAGTGAATCAGCTATATGCATACATATATCCCCATATCCCCTCCCTCTTGCTTCTCCCTCCCACCCTCCCTAGCCCACCCTTCTAGGTGGTTACAAAGCACCAATCTGATCTCCCTGTGCTATGCGGCTGCTTCCCACTAGCTATCTGAGAATGGACTTGAGGACACGGGGAGGGGGAGAAGAGTAAGGTGGACCTGACAGGATTTTAATAGAGGACGGATTGCACTAAATATCTACTCTGTGTGGCAGCTTGTCACACTGGAATCTCATATGAGTGCACAATTGAAATCCCTGTGTTACGATACGTCAGGTATTTTGTTACATCTCTACTGACAGGGAGAAAAGATGATAGTTCCCAAGAAGAAGTAGAGTTCAATTCTCTTAAATTTTATTTAGGCTCACGTGAATCATAAATCTTCTGTTCTTCATGTGGTTAGCGTTAATTATTCTCAAGGAGAAACGTCAACTTTCATTTTTACCTAATTACAAATAACTTAACTACAGGATTCTAAGAAATGCAAGATGCTCTTATGGAGTCATTGGATGATTTGTTGCTCTGCGTGGCTAAATTATGACTTACGATGAATAAACCTTACATTTATAGCTAAACAGTCAATATAAACTTTCCCTCTACAACAAAAGAAGAAGTTCAAAAAAGCCCCAGAATACTTGATTTGGTCATTCTTTACCTGCAGGTAGGTAAGACCTAAGGCTTAATTTTAGGGACCATGTCCTCCAAATTTACAGGCATGTTTTTCCTAAAACACATCACCAAATTTGGAAAGAACATTTAAGTCATTAGAATTCTGTTCAGAAAGCAAAGTTTTCAGATACTATCATTTTATTCCAACCGCTGAACTGAGCAAAAATTCTTTGTAAGTATCATTGTCAAAGTACCAAACAAAGACAGTGTGTTTGCTATGTAAAGAGTTTACCTGGTGGATATAGATCTACAGACCAAATCTTTTTTAAGTGACTAGCAAACACAGAACAGTAACTCTAGCCCATTTATACTGTTTCTACCAGAAGAGAATTAAAAAAAATACGTGAGAGTAAATTTAGAAGGAACAACTTCATTTGGGTGTCACTTCCCTATAAATATACTCCTGGGGTAAAGTAAATACAAAGAAGACCACTTGCACAGAAAGTCTCTTCGATACCTTAACATTTAAGTTCTACTCTCTTAGCAAATTTCAGTTATCCAACATGGTGTTATCAACTATAGTCACCATGATTTACATTAGCTTCTCAAATCTTATTTATCTTATAGCTGAAAATTTGTACTCCCCACCACACCCCCAGCCCTTAGCAACCACTTTCTTCTCTTTTCTATGAGTCTGATTATTTTTGTCTTTCCCTAGATTCCACATGTAAGTGGTACCATGTAGTATTTGTCTTTCTCTATCTGGATTATTTCACTTTGCATAATGCTCTCAAGGTCATCCATGTTATCACAAATGGTAGGATTCCTTCTTTCTGCAGCTGAATAATGTTCCAGTATACACACACATACACACATAACACACACATATATATGTCACACTTTCTTGTTCCATTCATGCATTGAAGGAGACTTAAATTGTTCCATATCTTGGCTATTGTGAATGATTCTGCAATGAACATGAGAGTGTTTTTCTCCTTGAAATGGTCATTTTTGTCCTTGAAATGGTCACTTGATTAAGTCTTTTACTGGGCCCTTAGTTATACCAGACGTCGACTCTTCATTTCAAGAAACTGAGAACATTGAGTTCAATGAAAAAAAAATCAACATATAATAAACAAATATTCCTGAGCATTAAATATGCACAGAATATTCTTCTAGGTATTGTTGGAAATGAGAGAGAGTAAGAAAGAAACAATCTGTCCTCAAGGCACATGATCTCTCTGTGGAGATAATTATTATATGTGTAGAATGATTCAATTAAAAATCTACAGCAGAAAAGGTGTGAAATGCTTAGCATTTTTGTAACACTGAAAATGACAAAGTATCTATGAACAGCTAAGGACATGGAAGAACCGAGATGAAAGCATGAACTTAAAGGATGGGTGGGGTTGATGGGGATAAAGAAAAAGAAGGAGGGCATTTTCAGTGAAAATAACACACCAAAAGTACTGAGGGGGTCCTCAGATTATTTCAGGGGGCAGCAAGGCAGGTAGCCTGCATTAAGTGAATTTTTTGTGTTAGGGAAAGATTTGGTTGGAAAGGTAAATTGTGTTCTATTGAAAAACAACTTTTATTCATCAAATCTGGCACACCTTCCTATACAATTTTTATTAGCTTGGTGGTCCCAGTGCTGTTGTCTAGAATTTAGGCTTACTTTGGAAAATAGAAAGGCTAAATTATGTCACTGATGTGTGTGAAAAAGTCACAGTTTCCAGGGGCATCATGGATGAATCATTCATGAATGGACAAAACTTTTCAATTTGGCTGCATTATGAAAATGTCATCATGCACAGCCTCTTTTTATATCCATGGAATTATTTTTGGAGGTAACAGTCATTTTTCAAGTAGAGCTTCTGAAAGTTTCTTGGAGAGAACGTTTCCCGATGTCTAAGATCCCTGCCTTCTAAGCACAGGAGTGGTGAGAATAAGGAGTGAATGTGGAGTCTTTATAAATCCAGATGTGTGCATATCACCTGTCTTTTGCCATGCAGTTTTATGTTATTTTAATACGGACCTTTAAAGAGAAAGAATAGGTCAAGGAATAGTGTATTACTTTTTAGAACTGAAGGTGCGTCATTCTGAACATAAGATTGACAAGGTACTAAGAGATAAAGTTCCAATGGCACATTACCCCCAGTGTGTCCTTAGATAGCACTTAGAATTTCTTTGTCACAGCATCATCAGTAAACCAGAATTTGCGAGTTCCTTTGTAAAGGTGTTAACAACATTACATCCTTAAGAGCTACTTAGCATATGAAATATAATTAGATATGTTGTAAACATAGGATACACATTTATCGAATCTATTAAAGCCCTATTTTCTATGGATTATCTCTAGACAAAGCAAGTATGTAGCTAAAATAAAATCTATGTCAGACTTTCTAGAAAACAGCCAGTTACCAGGGCAACACAATCATATTGAGATAGGGTAAATAATTTATTTTATAAATGCTGCCAGGGCAACAGAAACTACTTATGAAATCAGTAGAGGATTGAGGATTAGTGTACAGATAATCTATGGAACTATTTGTTCTTTTGTAGCACACTGGAATAAAATGTTTATTTTATTTATCTTTATATATGATCTTAACAGTTTTGTGAAGTATGTGGATATTCATTAAACAAATGGTAATGAACGAGTTCAAATATTGAGAGTATTTCTAAATATTCAAAGATATTATTCACTATTTCTTGCCCCTCAGAATGTCATGGGGACACCTTATTTTGCTTTAAAGATTAACCTTTGCTGGGTTAGCCCTGGAGAGCCCAGGTATTTCTACCTAGGTGGTATGTTTACCATTTAGGGTCATGGTTTATTGTGTTGGCTAGCTTAGGTTTTGTTAAGCCAATAATTAAGATGCACCAGGTTGGGGGAGGGGACGTAATAGAGACAGAGTCACATATGATCTAATCAAGTATGCTTTGAAAAAAGTGACATCATTTTAGCTTCAGTAACAAATGTAAGAAGTTACACAATTTACAGTAATATTTGTCAAAATACTAATGCAAATACTAGTAAAGTGCCTTCAAACTTTTCTCTTCTACTGCCTAAGAGGAATATTTACCAAAGGTAGGACTTGCACTCACATATTGTTTGCCTCTCTCTTGTTCAAACTCCCTGTTAGAAAATAAATGCTTATAGTATATTCAGCTATGGGTAGCAGGGAAAATGTGTGCAAAGTGTAGAACTGGTAAAGAGGGTGGGGTTATTCATTGTGCCAGGGAGTAAGGGAGTAAGAGCAGGCTTCACAGAGGAGGTAACTCCTGAACTTGGCTTTGAAAAATAAAGGAGTTTTTCAGGCAGAGTTGTGGATGTCAGGCAGGAAGGGTATTCTAAGCAAACACGAGCTCACAGCCAAGGCTTTGGTTTATATACCACATGTTACAGCTGGTGAGCATCTGAGATGGCAAGGAATTTCCAAAGGCTACCAGGTGCCTCTAATGCTGCATCTGCCGTGAACATGGCATCTGTGTGACCTTCAACAGTGATGCCACAGAAGGTGTCACTTAATCATGAATTAGGGCGTCATATCATCCCATTCAACACGGCATCTTCTCCTAGAGATGTGCCCACACCTCCGGACAAAGCCTTACACCAGACCTTTCACAAGCTCTCCACTCAGAGTTGAGTGAAATATGCAGGGCATGTGTTTAATATCACTTGGGTGTCATAAAATAATCACTGCACTTTCTGCATTAGGCTGTCTTAGGTCTAGTCTTTGAGCACCCCAGTTGGAAGTGGGATACCCACCCTCCTCAGAGCCCAGAGAGTGCATAGTGTCTCATCACTTGACTGTCCCAAATGCTTCATTGTTTAGTTATTCAAATGATGAAGTGAGAGGGTTGATATGCTAAGAAAAAATAGCAGGACTTATATGTCTACATGAGGGGGTTTTGCTTGCCTTTTGTTTCGTTTTTCATTTCGTTTTTTCTGCAGTGGAATCAATTTGGGAGGCATTTTCTAATGATGTCATCTTAGAACAGAAAAATTTTTTTAATTCCTCTTGGGAATACTTTTCAGAGTAATTTATTAATCACACAAGAAAAACAAGTTAATCAGGTAATATTCACAAAATAGATCGATAGATTGTGATGATAGATTAGATAGATAGATATAGATAGATAGGAAGATACATAGATAGGTAATCGTTACTTTATCCAGGGGCATTTGACTAGTTCTTTCTCAACTGGAGTATAATTTTACTATTTGAGAGCTTATCACATATAATTCACAGTATCTCTCCCTTTTCATTTATTTTCTGGCACAGATTAGGTACTAACTAAATATTTGTTGATAGACTACACTGCATAGGCTATTTCTGCATTGACAAACATTGATACACTACAAGCAACCAGCTTCTGTTAGACAAGGATGCTGACAAAGTTTCTGAGGAAAGCAAAAGGGTGCATCCTCTTTGAATCCAAGCCTAACATTTAAGGGAAATTGATGCTGCTATCAAATTTGTCTCTGTATATTTGATTATTAAATCTTGTCATTGACAGTCAACAGGTTTGTTCAAAACAACTTAGGAAAAACACTTCTGTGTTCATAATGTAAAAGTCTAATTGCTTTTTAGTTATAGTTTTGCTTATATGAGCTTAAGCAAACTGTGTTATTCACCAAATGTATTTGTTCCCTAATCTCTGCTCTCATCACTTTCTGGGAAATTTGGAAAGGGTTTGCAAAATTTCGTTTGTCCATTATGAAGCTCCAGAATGCAGTGTTTGCAATATATTTATGCAGTTGTTGGCCCTGGGTGATCATTATAGGCAAAGGCTGTATATAGTGAAGGTGATTCTTGCCAATCTCTTCTCCATCTTCTTTTCCGTCTTAAAAACCTGAAAAATCAGTAGATCTACTTGTTAGGAAAAGCAGCAACCCTCGTTTTCGCTATGATATAGGAAAACACTCTTCTCAGATCAAATAAAAGAACGAATTTGGAAAAATTTGTACAGTTTGATATCTGAGCAAGTTTAGTTCTTCTACTTCCTGTGTGACCTAATTTTCTACCAGCAAATCTCTTTCTTTTGATATTGAGATTCATTTGAATAAAAATGAGATATCCACCCCCTTCCATAACCGAGAAGAATGAGTAATAAGGATTTCTACCTTGCCCACTCTTAGAAAAGAGCTGAGGTTACTTAAAATTAAAGACACACTCAAAAAGACAGTTAAGCAAAAAGGAACACATGTCATATAGCAGAGGAAATAAATTTACTAAAACTTCAGGCTGTCTGTGGGTAATTTACTATAATGGAGTATTCAAATTTCATCTTGAGTTTTTAGAAGCCAAGGCCAAATGGCTAAAAAGAAAAAAAATAAAACTGGTTATATTGTTTCTTTCTCTGATAAAAGGAAACATATCATAAGGCCAGGGAGAGAATTTTTTTTTTCTTTTTCTGTTGCTATATTCTAGAAAAAAAATTATAATGGTTTAATGTCATTTCCCAACTCAGTGTCTTAGCAGTTTTACATGCTGAGATAATAAATGTGGCCATTTCGTTTATTAACTCTCAATAAAAAACAAGCAAATGTTAACTTTCAATTTTGTGATGAAATGTCTAGAGCAGCTAAATTAAGATTTTTCAGATATACAAGTTTCTCATGACCTAACTTGATACAACCGTGCCACTTAGGAAATCTAATTGGTTAGAAGTGGGCTTGTTCCGTCTTTCAAATATCCTTCACCTCGGCCAGGATTTTATGAAAATTATGCCCTCTGACAGAGTATCATCCAGACAAAGTTGTTTTTCTTCCTCATTAAAGGGGGCTGCAAGATTATCTGCAGTTTGTGCCATAATTCTCTATCTTTTAGAATAGCCTGGACATACACTCAACTAAGAGCCTGTGGTTCTGTTTCTTTGAGCGTTTGAGAGGCAAATTTCACCTAAAATACTGATGGTAGGTGTGAGAACCACTGGCCGTCATCACTCAGTGGCTTACATTCATGATGTTTACTAGTACTAGGTCCTGATGTGTTGTCAAGATGAGTGAGGTGTAAAATGTAGTAAACGGAACCAACAGAATTGAATTATTTGGTATGGATTATGAGATTTTTAGAGTATATGCATAGATTAATGACTTAGCTTCAGCCAAATCAAGCCATTGTATCTTACAGTCATTCCTCAAGTTTAGCTGACTCTGAAAACTACACTTGAGAAATGACAGCAAAACCAGATTATCAGCAGAGAAGACAAAACGTACCTTCCTTCTAACTTTGACGGGAAGACACACAAATAGTTCTGTTGGCAATACACTATTTACATAAGACATTTTAAAAAATTACTATGGCGCTTGTTCCTTTTTACACCACATAATGTAAGTATAACTTCATCGTACATAATGAAAGCTAGAAACAAGGTGAGAAATCTGAAAGCAGATTTCAAGGAAGAGGATTCATCCTTATCCATGTTAAAAAGCATAGTGTGTTCTTGGCTTCTTAATTCTCATTTAACACAAAGGAAATCAGATTAATTATGAAGTTGAGCTCTGAACCGTAATCTTAAAACTTCTATTCAGAAGAGAGACTTTTTATCAAAGAGTTATCCTGAAAGCGTTTGATCAATACACGTTAGAACAACTTCTGCATAACAATAGTGTATAATAAAAATCAATCCTTACTTTTCTATAAAGCTGTCTATCTCTCAGTCTTGTATCTGGAATATTTTCAATCAATATGAAAAAATCATTATAATGCTAAGTTTCTGTTCATGCTACATGCAGAAATCCTTAGATTCTTGTCACGCTCTAAAATTATTTCTCTAACTTCCTGAGATGCATACACAAAGTTTACTTCAAAGAATAGTTTATATTATACATAGCATGGACTGGTGTATAGATGGATAAACACCATGAACATATTTCTGTCCACATATGCTGATCTCCACTGTAAATATTATTTCCAAAACACTGACCTATACATATGATACAAATAGGTAGATGTTTATATGACCATGTTCAAAGTCACACTTGCATGATACAAAAGAAAGACTAAACACTGTTGAAATTCGTGGTATAAACTAGAATGAGAGGAGAAAGAAAGAAAGGTGTGAAGGAGATGAAATAGAAAAATTGAAGAAGAGAAATAGAATAGATATGGAGGATGCACAGGTCAAATCTGACTCTAGCCGATTTCAGCCTAGATGGCTAGGTAGAAGGTGATGTCCTTAAACTGAATTAGTGTATGTAAGAAAAGGATTAAGTTCAAGATCCGGGACACAGAGTTCCTCTGGGGCATGTTGAATTTGTGGAACCAGATAAAGGTTTTCAATATGTAGCTTTGGGCATACAAAAGTGGCAGTGATAGACTTGGGAGTCGTTCATTCCCATTGGAGAGAACAGGTGGGATTTCTAGCAATCCATTTACTTTTCACTAATAATTACCTTGCTTGATCTATGCAATAGCCCTTAGATGTAGGAATATGAAATAATATACATATGATGACATAATATCTAGTGTACTAGTCTAAGGTACACTAAATCAAATGCTTGCTTATACCCCTTGCAAGCAAGATTATTTAGCAACTTACTTATACTTTTGCTTACAGCTATAATTTTAAGGCTAATTATGTATTATATCATATATGACTTTTTGTCAACCAAAGTATATGCACCTAATGTTTCCACTTCGGGAACTGACTACAGTGATAAATTGGAAAATAGAGATAGATACTTTCAATTAGAAGAAATCTTAGAGGCTATTTAATCCAACCCCCACTGAAGTTTAGGAGTTGATATAATGGTTTGAAAAATCGTCATACAAGACTGTTTTATTCCAATTCCATGTAACAGTTTGGGAAGGTATTTTTCATTAAATCACCTTTCCTCTGTAGCCAGCAATCCAGCATGAGGAAAATCGACAAAATTTGAAAAGCACAGAAGCAATCCCCTGCCTGGTACAAACCAAGGAAGCAATCGACCCTTTGCCAAACATCCAAAGGGGCCTCTGTATATTTAGATTTATTTATCTCATTGTTAGTCATTGTGAGTGTAGGAAATCTATAAACTCTAAACTACTACCATTGGAGGGTCTTACCGCTTTTAGCATAGGATGGTCTTTCTTTATGTTCCTGAAAATGTTTCATGTCTTTTGTTTTATTGACAAGATTAGATCAATTCAGGCTTTTCTGGATTATCCTATCCTTAGCCCTGGGGGTTTTCAACTGTAGTTTTCTCTGACATTATGCTTGATGCTGGTAATAAGAACCACTTTTACTGATCATAAAAGCATGAGCTCAGAGTGACTCAATAATTCCAGCGTTCCAAATGGCCAACTTGAAAGGACACAGAAGGGGGTTGTGAGAGCTAAGTTATTGAAGAACATCATATTTTCCTGTGGGATTTTTCCATGCCCTGAGGATTTCATACATGCTGTTCCTTGGGCTTTTCTTTCCTCCCTATTTGACATTTTAAAGAGTAGAACGTTTAAAGTACATTTCTTAAGAATCCCTAGCATATGTCCATATCGCTTGACAGTGTTTACAAATCGGATTGTGGCTCAAAGATTTAACTTTCCTTCATGTCTTTTTCTCAAAATAAGGTTCAGTCTGAAATTGGCAAGAGTGATGATTCATTGGCAGCCAATCGGCAGGAGGGTCCTTTAGTGGAATATTATGTGAAATACAACAGGATTAAATGTTTCACATATAAACCTTTAGTCTCTGTACCATCTAATTACTGACATCGGAACCGGTGTCTAAGATTTTGTCAATTTTTTTCCTTTCGTAATTCTAATAAGGACAACAGTAAAACAAGAGACTCTCAATTTTGCATCTGGAATAAACATCTAATGCAAGAACATGCAGCTTCAGCCTTTTCTCTTGAGATAGATTAGAATATATCTCCAGTACTTCATGATTCTGGTTTGCCTGGTTCAACAAGGCTGCCCTGTTAGTTGCAGTCACCCTTGCTTATGAAGTTATGTAGACAGTACCACGTAAATCAGAATGGTCCAATCGTTTGATCCTGTCCATTTCTATTACACATGGCCAGGCATATGATAAGAAGTGTTTTGGCTGACACAGTTTCTTCTTACAGCTGTCCTAGAAAATGAAATAAATTGTTACAGCATTGATTTCCTAGCAGAGTCAAAATTATGTAAGAAGGAAAGTCCTGCTTTTACTTATATTCCTTTACTCTCTGATCTTTTTCTCTCCTTCCTTCTCTCTTCATTTACTTTTGATCTGATACAGATTAAATTCATTAGACAATTACTAAATCTCACCACACTTTTGTTTAAGGTATATTTTCTCTTCTTGATTTTACTAAGTTTAATAAACTCCAGTGAGTATCCATTAGAGATCATATACTTTTTTTCACTTTGAATGATTAAATTTCCTCAAAAATCATGATTTTTGAACCTATCTGAAAGTGGTTGGATATCCCTTGTATTGCTTTCATTTGAAAACTTGTTTATTGATTGTTCAGGAGAAACACATGTTTGTCTTAAAGTAGGCTTTTCATTATCACATGTCTAACTAAAATTGTGATAGAACATCATAAGTGCAAATGAATCAAAAACATGTAGATTATAATTCCATAAAAATATTGTGCATTTGAAAATTAAGGAGATTCCTTAGGGAAAGAACATGTGTTTTAAATTTTATTAACCTCCTGATATGTAAGAATCCTCCAAAGAAACATTCAAGGGCTTCAGATTATAATTATTGTGTAATTAATAAACTTCTGGAACAGTTCCAGTAGAATCAAGAAAACTTCTGTTGTCTGTATCTTGGAATAATAACAGCAATGAAAAAGTAGATACTCCTTACCCAGTCTTTCCTTTTGTAACACTAAAGATGCTAGATTTCTTTTAAGGCAGTAAACTTATTGGAAAATCAAACCAGAATCATTTATCCATCCATGTATTCATTCATTCAACAAACATTTATCAGGTGTCTGCTTTGCACTTGGAATGCAGAAGTGAACCTAAAAGAGATTTTTTCCCAAATGGAACGTACATTCTAGCAGGAAAAAATTAATTAAATAACAAAGAATATGCTAAGCAACGATGTTAAATATTCGAGGCCAGATTTTGATGAAATTATCAAGAAGGTATGATTTGTCTTTGGGAATCTCAGCCATTTATTTTCAACACCCACTCCACCCCCAACCCCACCATGATGCCCTTTCTTCAAGACACTTAGATATTCCAAAAGCTCGTTCTTTCTCTCTTTTGCTTTTTTATTTAAATAATATTTATAGAGGACTGACTATGTGCCAGACACTGTTTGCTGTTCCATGTTCATGCCTACAATGCAGGGTGAACAGGTGTGGTCCCTGCCCCCATGAAACTTAAAGTGTGTCTGGGAAGAAAGAGAGAAATCAAATGAGTGTCTTAAGGAACATGAAAATAAGCTGGTTATAAATCCTACTAAAGAAAGATTTATGAGATTCTGGTTGTATCTGTCAGTGGGCACTGACTCTGTGTGTGTGTGTGTGTGTGTGTGTGTGTGTGTGTGTGTCTGTCTGTCTGTCTGTCTGGTGGAAGCCAAGAGAGGGACGATGGGAAACATAAAACAGCCTTTCAGGCCAACTAAACTAATAGAGTGTATGCTTCTTTCAAAGCCTTTTCCGAAGAATTCAATTTGGTTATTAGCATCTTAGTGTGGATGAGGTTATCAGTAGGCTTGGGTATGCGCATTTTTTTCTATCACTACATAAATGAAAAGTTTAACTCCCTAGAAAATTCCAGGCATCAGCATACAAGTGCATTGGTCCTTGGATTTAGAATTTCCAATCTCTGAAATAATGCCCTCCCTGTTCAGTTTCCATAGAAGTCCTTTGCTCTGTCTTCTTATGAGGGTTTTTATGATATTACATGTTATCACAAAAGATAAACCTGAATATTATAGAATAATGTTTTTATGGATGAAGAAAGTGAGGCTCAGAGAGGTTAATTGACTTTTCTAATATCACACAAGTTGCTGGCAGAGCTGGGACAGGTATATTTCAATCCAGTTAACACCAATTCTATTTCATTACATCTGGCTTGATTCTTCATTAAATTTTTATATTTCATGTTATATAATTTAACCCAGAGTAAATCAAGTTGACAGATTAATAAAAAAAATTGTGATTGGGTCCTTCTCTACATAGAACATGAAATACTAGTAATTATGTCCATTAATGCCGAATAGATTAGCATAAGAAGTAAGAAATTTTTAATCTTTTAGCTGTCCCATCATTACATTTTAAGTGGAAAAGAGTTCATATAATTTAGTTAAAAGTTTTTATTTTGACAGGCACCTTCATCCAAATACATATCATCATCGTGTAATGCTTTTTGTCTTAAAACTATATAATGCTAGATGATATGCCTGAGGTAAATTTTTCTTAATTTTAGTCTGCATAATCATTGGAAATGGCTCATATTAACATAAATATTGTAGATATTTCAGCTTATCAATTTAAAGACCATTTTTGCATCTTAAAAGAGGTAGATTAGATAAAGCACATAATAAATAGAGAAAATATCATGAAAGCACAATACCAAAAAATGTGTTACTGAATTTTCTTTAAGCCTATGTTAACTAGAGCACTGTCTGAAACCATGTGCTAAAATTCTTTATAATTTCTCCACACAGAAGATAGCTTATTACTGAAGCACCATAAGTAATTTGAGAATTGTATAATAATTTTGCTTTAATTTTGTTTTGAAGACCAGACTCTTACTTTTTTCAAAACCCACATATCAAAAAGATCAAGGAGTTCTGAATTAAACTCAAATTAAACTCAAATCGAATAATTTCTTCTAAAGTAATGATATTTTGTTAAATTACTTATATTAGGTTCTATTTTATAAAGTAAAAACAATAAATCATTAAAAATAAAACCAAAAAAGAAGTTCCTTTTTTTTGTCTTTTCATATAAGCTCACATTTTTTTAATGAGAAAAGTAATTATTAGTAAACATGGACTATCTCCTACAGTTTTTAGGTTTTTTCCTAATTCATTTTTAAAATGACTTAGGAAGTTTTGCTAAAAATCCTACAATGTCATTGAGAATAATTTGCCAAACACAGAAGTTTTAAAACTACAGAAACAAACTCAGCAAGTTTCATTGACCTTTTTCTGACTCACCAAAGATGAAAGACAAAGAATGGGACCAGCTCACTCCTTTGGGGAGAGAAAGTCAATATTGGATTTGCATGGGGATTGCAAACTCTCTTCCAGGAAGTCAGGGACAGCTAAAGTAAAGGACCAGAGAAAGGCAGAATTTCTCAAAGAAGAAAAAAAGGAAAGAAGCTTTCATGGAGAGGGGGAGGGGTGGGGAATGCAGTTCTGAAAACTGTAGAACCTCTAATTCAATTCATGCGAACTATCACAGCACCCTCCTACACAAGTGAGTGTGATGCCTGCAAGCAAGTTTGTGGCATCAATAATTTCTGCAGTTGCTAATTCTACTTAATAACTTTTTCGACTGTCCACCTACCTTTTCATTGTAATTCCCTGTCTCTTCGTAATTATAATCACAATATTCAGGTTTGGGATGCAATTGTATTTTAATACTGTGGATGCCTCCATGGAGCAGGCTTAGGGGATCCCTCCCAGAACCAGATTCAGGGGCCAGCAATTCTAGAGAGCTTCAGGTATTCTAGAAAGCTCCATGCAGGCCCCACTGTGCACTTTTGCACAGTGCCAAAGCCATTGCCTGAAACAGCTGTACCAGCTTCTTTTAAACTCTGTGGATTGTCAACTTTTCTGCCACTGCATCTTGGAATTTTGTTCTCACATTTTCCACCCAATGACCTCCCTGCTTCTCCCCACTTCAGATTCTAAGAAAAAGATTGTGGACTAATATGGTTGATTTGACGTGGTTTTAGAGTGTTAGCCCTAGCACTCCTCAGAAAGCTTGTTTCTTCCATTACTGACTTACTTTTTTAGCATACCTATATGGAAAATGTCCCACTACCTCTGGGGGTCTGATTCATGAAATTTGATCATGCATAGCAGTAACAAGAAGCAAGATTTCCATTGACCTGCTGAAAATTAGCCACATAGGTTAAAAATCAAATCAGATCCCAAAAGGTAAATGAGACCAAAAAAGAAAGGAAGGAAGGAAGGAAGGGAGGGAGGGAGGAAGGAAGAAGGAAAGAAGGAAAGTTGGACTGTCCTTTGCTTTTTGCTGATAAGTTTTGGCATTTGAAATGGACCTTCTTTTCTGTGTCTGAGCAGACTCATTTATACTTTGGCTTTTGAAATTTTATGACAGGAGTAAATTGACAAATATGATTACTGGTCTTCACAGTTTAGGTGTTAAAAAGAATGCCAAATTAAACATTGCATTTTGCTGTTGTTTTCAAAAAGAATGGTGAATCAAAAACAGTTCTCTCTCCTTTTCTTAAATTTTTGCAGCCTACCTTCTTGCAGACTAGCTTCATCCCAAAAATACCTTGAAAAGGTCATTTTACCCATTTGAGTCCACAATAGAGCTATAGGATGTAGTATGGGGTGAAATAATCTCTTCTTATCTGGATACAGTCTTGGAATATAATTTTTATTTTTAGCTTTGATCATTGATTTCCTGAGTCATAAAGTCCCCAGATGAATGTTTTATCAGAGAAATAGTTGTTTTAAAAGCCACAGAAACTATTATGAACCAATGATGTTTAATGATTTTTGTTTGAATTCTATACATTGTGTAGAAATAATTTTTTAAAAGTTAGGCCTACACCAAGACCACTGGATGTTAATATTTGTTAGGCCTATCCTATGAGAAAACCACTGAATTATGATTAGATTTGGGTTTTTGAAAAAATTTTATAAAATGCCCACCATAGTCAGAATAGGTAGGTGTGGGGTAGTCATGCTTGCTGTTCCATTACCATGCAAATACTAAAAGCTATCAATTGAATAGTTGTTTCTGGGGTGCAGGCAAAATTCTTAGGAGGAATAACACAATACAATATTACCAGTCAATTAACGATGGGCTTTAATGAAAAAGCTAAGTGAGCTATGATTGACAATAGAAATGAACACATCTGAAATTACCACCAACTCTTCTTCAGGGATGAGCCATCCATCCTGAGAAACCTCAGCCTTTAAGGGCATTTTTGACCCTGATAACTAAGATAAACATGGAGTTATTTTTAGACACACTCTACTGTGTGTCTAATCTATAATTCTCTCTCATTTTTTAGAGCTATTTCCTTCTCATATTCAGCCTGGTGCTTGGTGATCTCAGACTGTTTCCTAAGGGCCCATGGCCTCCTGCTGTAGAAAAACCTCCAGGCGTTCTCAGCCTGGGTAATGCCTTAACTTATAGGGGAGACACACATCGTGGGCCTCACCTGTGACCCCAGGACTTGAGTGTTAGCAAACAGTCAGCCAACACTGTAGACAAACTGAAGACAGAAATTGATATTGGTATTGCCAATGATGCTTACCTCTCTGAGAAATTGTAATGTCCTTGATCGCTTTGTCCGCATTACATTTTTGAAACTTGGTTTTTCTTACATTTCATTAAAGTTATTTAGCTACTAAACACTAAGTTTTTTCAGGGCAAGACATAAGAGTACCTCAGTAAGTATTAGTGAATGAATCGATTAATTAATGTTCTTGTTCCTAAACTCTAAATATCACCAAAATATCTTTTAAAAAGTTTTTAAGGCCCTAACACTGCAGACATTTTGGCATATATACTGTAATTTAAGCAGTCCCCTCAATATCAGGAAGTGATATGATTCTTATACTAAAAGTTTTGCTTTGTCAGTTTCAAGCAAGCCAAGACAGACTTCTTAAAAGCATAATAATTTTTGTTCCTAAAATATATTCTAATATCGGAGTGTAACTCTGCCACAGAGCAATTCAAGTTAATTGTCTGTCCGTTTAAGAAATGATACCGTCTTTTCACAGTATTTCAAAGACTTGGATGAGTTGGGGTGTAAACATTTCCTCATGGGAACTTTATACAATCAAAGAAAAGAAATGAATGACTGATATGTACCTAGGCTAATTGAAGTGGTTCTGAGTCAACCAGATGTTTTCAGCTGAACTATGCCCACAGATGCTATTGCTTCATTATTCCTTAATCTGGGGATTACCCCAATTGGCTAGCCTGGTGACATTTGAGTGTTTCCAATAAGCTTTCCTCTCTTTTGTAACAAACTTTGTAAAGGGCTCTTATCTGGAGCCGGCCTATCTCCTGCCCTGGAAATGTTTTGAAGGAAGTTATCAGGGATGTTTGTTTTTCCTGCTCTTGGATGTGGTCTTTGGTGAGGTCAGAAGAACAGAATGAGTGTTGCCACAGATGACACTGGGGCTGTTTCCACAGCTGGCTGCAGAGAGGGGGTGGGCAGACCCTCACAGATGAGTTAGCATGTGGAGGTAGATGATAGAAAACATCTGTCACAACGGGAATGAGCAAAAACAAGGTCCCTTTGAAGATTGCCTTTGAATGATGAGGTGGGGGCTCTGCCTCCGTAGTGGAAATGAAGGATGTAGTTGTTGGCAGGCAGATGGCTTCGGGCCTGCTCTTGCATGAAATAAAGCAAATGTACGTGTTGAAACCCCTGAGTAGTCAAATTGCCTGATTTTGCCAAACATTTATTTCCCCACCTATCGCACACAAAATCTATGAGAAAGAGAAGGCGTGCCAAAAGAAAGATGGGAGTAAATCTAGGAGGAAAAACTGGTTATGAATACTTTCTCTTGAATAACTTTAAAACAATAGTATAATTTTAGCTGCTGGTCAAAAAGTCAGAAAGATCCTTTTTGCTATAAGTTTATTTTAATGTATTTGCAGCCCCATGTTATCTTTTACAGAAGTTTTGAAAAGTAATATAAAGATGGTATATCATCAAGGCCCTAAGATGATAAACACTTCAAAATTTGAATACCAGTTAGTGTATATAAAGACATATCTGTTTTCCTTCAGGGAACACTAGGAAATAATAAAACAAAAAACTTGGTGAACTATTTTTAAAAGAATAATGCTAGTTTATTTTCTCACCCCCGCTACCTTCAAAAATAAATTAAATACAGGCTTCCCTGGTGGCGCAGTGGTTGAGAGTCCGCCTGCCAATGCAGGGGACACGGGTTCGTGCCCCGGTCTGGGAAGATCCCACATGCCGCGGAGCGGCTGGGCCCATGAGCCATGGCCGCTGAGCCTGCGCTTCCGGAGCCTGTGCTCCACAACGGGAGAGGCCACAACAGCGAGAGGCCCGCGTACGGCAAAAAAATAAATAAATTAATTAATTAATTAAATACAATGAAATTAGCATGTTTTTATTTCCTAAGTAAAGTTGCTATAGAAAGACAAATTCTGAAAATAGATTAGTCTGATAGCAAATAAATGCTAATGATTAGCAGATAAGAAATTTCTAGATCACTTGTAACGTGACCCAGAGAGGTGCTACTGCCACTGTCCCCCCAAACCACATTGCTGCAAACCATGAATTCATGCTGCTTCTGCCCCTGCCTGGATTGCAAAATGGATGCCACAGGCCCTGGCCACTTCTCACTCGTCATCATCTTCAAAATCTAAGTCCTTCACAGGTACTTCTGTCTAACACTAGTCATATATCTACATCTTACAGCGAGGGAGTCTAGGAAATGTAGTGTTTTGGTTTTTTTTTTTTTTTCAATTCTATATTGAAAAGGCAGGATTCACTTTGGGGGAAACTAATAATATGTCAAGAGAGTATTAAAAAACAAATGTCTCCAGCCATGACTGACAGAGGCACCACAGGAAGTAGCCGGATTAAGCCAATGAGGGATAACCTAGCTAGTAGCCCTGAACAGAAGAGAGAGGATCTGGAGTCATTTATGATGTGGGATTGGCAAGACTTGACTGTGGTATTGTTATGTGTGATGAGGGAAAAGAAGGCAAGGATGGCTTCGAATTTTACGTATTATTCCAAGAATGGAACAGAGGAGAAAGAATATGCTCTGAGGATAGAAAGAGAAAGAGAATGTTCAAAATGGGACATGGTAGTTTTGAGGTGCCTGAGATTCTAGGTTCAGTGAGCAGCTGGAAACTTGGGTTAAGAGTTCAGAAAAAAGGCCAAGACAACAAAGAACTTTTCAAAAACTTTCATTTTTAAACTACCTCTAGACTAATTCCATAAGGACCTAGCAAGTAGTAATACTTTGGAATTTTACTTCTGACACCTAACCCCTTGTATGTAGTTGTGATATGTACATAGATGCTGACTCACTACTTTACAAGGCATTTAGCATCTCTTCCAACACTTGCCTGCAATAGCCATTTCAAACTCATCAATGGAAAAGACATTATTTGGAGAGAAATGGAGGTTTCAGTTTGAGGGTTTTGCCATGCAAATATGTCATGAGAAAAGAAAGGAAATTGTTTTGGAGAGGAGATTGCATGGATAAAGGCAGAAACCCTATGGAGACTATTGAGGAGATGAACTAAATATTACTGGCTGTTCGTGGTTATAACATATTTGCAGGAGGCGTATTAATGTTACAAAGACTATTTGAAGCTGCGTGGCCCTCAAATAGGAACCGAAAAGGGAATTAACAAAATGAGTAAGAAATACACGAAGAATTTCTTTAGAAGCAATGCAGTAGAATAATTACTCAGCTAGAGGCATGGCAGACATATAAAAAATAGAGCAAAGTTTCTCATACTTGACCTTGAATATGACTCACCTGGAAATCTTATCGAGCTGCAGATTCTGATTCAGTGGGGCTGGGGTGGACCAGAGATTCTATACTAGGCTCCCAGATGACACTATCTGTGCCTGGACCACACTATGAAGAGCAAGGTACTAGAGAGTTTAAGACCATTCTATTAAACAAAGAAAAAGTCACACCCACTGATATAGTAATACTGTTTAGGAGAAATGGCAATAAAATCTAAGTGTAACTAAATTTCTAGCACAAATAATACAAAACATAGAATACTGAAGAGTAGAAACATAAAGTTGGCTTTCATCTCATCTACTGGACAACTTTAGGTACATTAACTAACATCTCACATCCCTCAGAATATATCTTGGTTGGGTGCTGCTAATATGTAACTTTTTTACCTTAGGATATGGCCATGCCACCAGGACGTATTTTATATCAGCGTTAGGTTACTAAACATTTCATCAACAGTGTATATACTAAGTTTGAGGCATGTTAGTGACAATAGTACTGATAGAAAGTGCACTTTAAAGGGAGTAAATCCCTTTTTGAATAGGGTCGTGGCTTCATACCTGTATCTTAGGTCTATTCAAGTTGGCAGCTTTAACCAGGCAAATTCCTAAAAATGTCTTAAAGGAGAAAACAAATAGCTCAGAAGTGTCCTCCGAGGGACCACAAAATAAAGTGCATTTTGTAACAAATTGCAGGACAAGGAATAGTGGCTTTCCTAGTAATATCCAGAATCAAGGTGCCTGTGACATATTTTGGTAATTTGCACTATATACAATGGCCATAAGTAGGGTAACAGGTAGCCTTTCTTCTTGATCACCCCTGTGATCAAGAAATGATCTCCCAGGCCCCTTCACCAATAGGATGCTGCAAGACCTTGAAAATAATTTGCAGCAGGGTGTTTTGGCTTATTTGTCAGCAAGGAGAAATTTTTAATGAGAAGTTTTATGACAGCTCACAATCCTGAGCGCTAAAGTGAGACAAACATCTTACCAGACAAAAGACGCTGCCCATAAATATTCAGACCTCTGCTGGGAATCCTGTTTGCCTTATCATTTGGAAGAAGACTGGCCTGGAATCCTGCATTTTAAACTTTCTGTACGTTGAAAATCTGCTTGGAGGTATACAAAGTGATGGCTGTACAAGTGAATAAAGCATTTCTTCCCCATCACATGGCAAGGTTTGACAAGAATCTTAGGCATGTATCTGGCTCTTAAAGCAGTGTGTGGCATGTGAAAGCCCTCGTAAAAACAAGCTTATACTGTGATATATAAAGGAAATTTTGCAGCATTTGATTGGGTCCATGTAATTCTTGCATAAAATGGAAATCGTGCAGTGGATCCAACCTTAGAGTTCCTTGGGTGGTGTGCAGCCCTTAGAATTAGAAGCCCAGAAATTCTCTTGGTAAATGGCAAGACTGTCCAGCTGGCAGTGGTCAGATATGGGCACTTTTAAAGGAAAGCAGAGCAACTGAATGAATGGATTTTTAAGACCATGCTGTTGTCCAATCACCTTGTCCAGTTAGAACATAGAGTTGCTGTTATGTTTTTCATCTTTTTAAAGTCATGGCAGCCCTGTCAGATGAGCAAGTGCCCTTCACTCATTTAGAAATTCAGCACCACTACGACCCATTTCATGACAGACACTGTGAAGGGCTCTGAAACCCTTAGAAAATAAAGTATCATGAATGGCACAATGAACTTAGAATTCAGGGGAGAAATAAATAAGTATAAATAAGTATACTCATGATCAGATGTATGCCAAAAGCTAGGAGACAAGAGAGGAGCAAATGACCTGGGTCAGACACAGGAGCTGTTCCCTAGAATGGAGCATTTGATAAGAATCTTAAGACACGCATGCAGATCTGCTGGAGATGCCCAGGCAAAGACGCCAAGGATGGGAGAGCAAGATGGGTCAGAGACAGTTGCGTAGTTCAGTGTGCTGGAGGAGAGGCTTCATGTGGATGGGATTTAGATTAGAAGGGTAAATTGTAAGCCATGGGATCTTAATGGAACATGTGTACCATGCTCAAGGGGCCATCTTGGATCTACCTGCAGGGACCTTCTTTTGGAGATAAAATGTAGAAATGAGTAGGAAGGCACAACCTCATGGGTGACCCTACTGCTCATTCAATCTAGATGGGATAAGCAGGAATGGAAACTATTTTGATCTTATAATTGATCATCCTATCTACCCTTATACTCAAATATAACTTACAGTAGCCATTGGCTTATCAGTGCCAGTGTCCTAAACATGTGACATTTCCGCTATAAGACAATATTTTTCAAGATGCTAACTCAGTTGTAAGCATGAAATCTAGGCTGTACTTTGGCAGAGAAGATAGTTTAACACAGTTTCCTTTATATCCTGTCTTGGAACAAAAATTAAAGAAAATCAGTTTTGCTCATCTTTAAAGTGACAAGTGTATTTTTATTTTTTTTTAAGGTAGGAAAATGGTTGGGAGCTGTTATCCATATTGATAGTATAATTTTCTATTATGTAATATATGTGATGAGTAGATATCAGAGGCTTTTTTTGTTCTTAAAAAATAGGGGGCTTCCCTGGTGGCGCAGTGGTTGAGAGTCCGCCTGCCGATGCAGGGGACGCGGGTTCGTGCCCCGGTCCGGGAAGATCCCACATGCCGCAGAGCGGCGGGCCCGTGAGCCATGGCCGCTGAGCCTGCGCGTCCGGAGCCTGTGCTCCGCAACGGGAGAGGCCACAGCAGTGAGAGGCCCACGTACCGCAAAAAAAAAAAAAAAAAAAAAAAAAAATAGGGAAGATGGTGAAATATAATGTGACTAACCCATTCATTTGATAAGTGCCACAGCTTAATGGTCCTTAATATTTATTTATTTTTATTTTTCTCAAATCTCTTTTAAAAATTTTTTTCTTATTAGAAAAATTATGGAGCCTTTTACATCATTTCCCTGCTCATGCAACTTCTTTTTTTTTAATCAAAATATAGTTGATTTACAATGTTGTGTTAATTTCTGCTGTACAGCAAAGTGATTCATTTATATGTATATATACATTCTTTTTTCATATTCTTTTCCATTATGGTTTATCATAGGATACTGAATATAGTTCTCTGTGTCATACAGTAGGACCTTGTTGTTTATCCATTCCATAGATAATAGCTTACAAATCTCTTTAAACTGATTTTGGAACTGTGCAACGCACCTGGGTGAGGAAGCCATATACCACAGGGGCCCTGCAAATGGAGACAGAGGACTTAGGTTACACCATTAGTTTTCCCACACAAATAATGTGATTCCTTCACATCGTCTACCTCACACTGCATGGGTTTTTATGGCACATAGGTTTGTGTGTGGTGGATCTCGTGGCCGAGAGCCACACATTGATTACATGGTTGGAATGGGAGGTGATGAACACAAATCCACCCTTTGTTGCTGAAGACATAAGACTCTCTGAGGAGGCCCTGGGATCCTTCCATGCACACTTAATATTTCCATTGTCTCAGCAATGATAATTCTTTAAGTAGAAATATGAAAAGAAAAGATTATATTGTAACCCACCTGCATGATGAAATTCCTTTTATAGTTTTAACCAGGTGTAGGAGTCTAATGATAAAAGAACTAATTGGTCTACTACACATTCAGTCAACAAAACCATTTGAGCCTTGGGCCCCAAGGTCTTCAAAATATCAACTCTTCCTCAATTCTGTAATATATTTAAAAGCCATTGTACTCGATTAGAATTCTAAAGAAGCTTGTTAAAACATCAGAAGTCACTGCTAAACAAATTTCTTAATTTTAAGCACAGAACTCTAAAGGATACTATTATCTATATACCTGCTTTGGTAAAAAATACTTCCATGTGACATATTTACTTAAATTCTCATTCAAAATGACACTCTTGTATAAATAAGCACTTAACCAGTAGTTGAAACCATTATTCACAGTTGAATAAGCATGGTATATAATTAGGATTCTTTTAAAGGGGACTCCATGGTTAAAATGAATTTGGCTTTAGTGACTTTTAATATTACATATTTTTAATAAAACACCTCCAATTAATGGCAACTGAACCCAAAAGCAACATGAAATGAAGAATGTTTATAAGACTGTAAGAAAAAACCCTCTGTTTTTACAGTTAATAGATATTCTCTCATTAGATAAACTATGTACAAAACTCTTCTAAATTTACCACATAACAATGGAAGATGCCCTGCTTCTAAACATGATACCCCAAACCCACAGGTACACACCTCTAGGTAGTAGTCCAAATATACCAATCAAATCTAATTTGTCTAAACTTAAAAAGAGAAACCCAGCTCTAGTTAGCTGTGTTTCCAAAATAAATAGCAATATACATTTGAACTCAAAACTAACCATATAGGCTCTATAAAGTTACATAATGTAAAGTCAATAATAGTCTTGCTTCCTTTCATTGATAAATTATAGGATTTGGGCAATTGATTCAGATGTCAGGTGTTTAAGAAACTGGTTTATAGCATAAATATAATCTCAGTATAGAATCTAAGGTCTGCTGTTAGATGTAGGGAGCAGAGAGCGGATGCCTACTTTGTGGCATTTTCTAATTACTGCAATTTCAAATCTTTCTCATTTTGTGTAACTGGAGCTTATGAATATATATTTGTGTATACCAGGATTTCTGAACCCTAGCACTAGTGTTTTTGGCTGGATAATTCTTTGTTGTGGAGAATTGTTCTGTGTGTTGTAGGATATTCAGCAACCATAGCCTCTACACACGAGGTGTCAGTGGCACCCCTTCCCCAGTGTGACAACTAAAAATGTCTCCAGACATTGCCAAATGGCCCTTTTAGCCACTGCAGAATCACCCCTTGGTGAGGACCACAGGTGTATGCACATACACAGATACTTTTTATTTTGATAATTTCCATAAATATGTGATGGTGGCATTAGTAGAACTTTTTACATCAGGTGAATTTCAGATCTCATCTCTAAGGTTGTGGTGATTGAATATATTAATAAATGCACACATACGTGAGCACAACCTTGGTTTTGAAACTGTACTGCCCTTTGTGGAACAAGATTTTTCAGAATCTTTGGATTGCTTCCTTTTGACTATTAATCTCAAAATAACATTTGTAAGAACCTTTTGATTTGAGTTTTTCTCTCTCATCATTTTCCAACCAATATTTATGAAACATATTACATGCCTCCTACTGTAGACAACACCACGACACTGTGAATAGACAGTTTGAACAAGCAAACGTGATTTCAGCCCTTTTAGAATGAACAATCGAAATTTTAAAAGTTGGTAAATGTTAGCCATTTTTAATTTTACTGAACAATTCGTGGTGCCGATATATAAAATTAATTCACAAACACTGTTTCAAGTATCTACTGCATGTAATTCATAATTATAGGGATTACAAATATGTGTAAGCATTACCCTCGCCCTCTTGGAAGGTATATTGAAAGAAGCAAGTGGAGAATAATAAAGGGAAGGAAGGATAGGGGCTAACATGGGGTCCTCAAGGCAGCCTGGCTTCCACGCCTGGTTATTCATGATTCTCCCAAGCCTCCAGTGTTTGTTGGAGATCATTCCAAAATGCTTCCAGAGTGGAAGTCTACCAGCTTTGCCACAGCTTTCTGGGTTTCAAATATATATATATATTTTTAAGACAGACCATCCTCTGCAAGTTGGACATTGATCAAGGTAGTTGAGGATTAATGAGCGTTTCTGAGGATGGGGAAATCTTTCCCAATCCTTTTTTATCTCTCCCTAGGCAGCCCTATGTAAACCTCACCAAGCACCCCTGCAAACAAAACAAAAGAAAACAAAACCCACGCCAACATCAGCAAATGAAAAGGTGAAACATCTCTACATACACAGCATGGAGTGTCACACACTCATGTAGCAAGGCACCGCATTTGGTTAGCTATTTCCCAAGTTAAGTGAAATAACTTTATGCCATTTATATTATGAAAACATCATTGCTACTGGAAAATCCGTTACACTAACTAGTTTACTTGTAAGGGCATATCATTCTCTGTACATCACATGTGCTAAAAATAGCCTGGTGTACACAAACTCCACTAGGTATTTATTCTAGAAATATTAAAAACTGAGAACCAGAAAACACACAGATGAGAAAGAAGACAAATGACCTTAAACCACATTTTTTTAAGTCGTGTTGAATGATTACTAGTAACAAGTCCTATGGTTTTGCATGAGTGACCATAGGAAAAGAGCACAATATGGGCTGCAAACATTTTTGTCTTTTTGGAAGAAACATAAAGATTTCTTTTCGTTTTTTTCTTATTTTTAATTTATTTTTTATTGAAGTATAGTTGAATTACAATGTTGTGTTAATTACTGCTGTACAGCAAAGTGACTCAGTTATACACATATATACATTCTTTTTCATATTCTTTTCCATTATGGTTTGTCACAAGATATTGAATACAGTTCCCTGTGCTATACAGTAGGACCTTGTTGTTTATCCGTCCTATATATACCAGTTTGGGCTGCAAACATTTTGACCTGAGGCATCTAGATTGGACAAGAGGGAAAAAGCGGGTGATATTTCTTTTCCTTTTTTTCACTCATGTTATAATTTTCCTACCTTTTATTAATACTTTTACATTTCTGTGATTTCAGATTCAAGGCTCCCTAAGATTCCAAACAGGAAGGAATTTTAAATGTGCTCCAACACAAGCACACTGATCAAAAAGAAACATGTCAGATCATCAGACTGAGGCCTGAATTACTCAGATAATCACCCCATTTCAGCTCGTCAAAAATGCAGGCTTGACCTCTTTGCATTTTTAAACAAAATGTAATATAATTACTACACAAAGGCTCATACCCTATCACAAGATTGGTTTAAAACAAATAATTGAGAAACAGTATAAATAAAGTAAGACCAAGTATTTGTAGCACTGACTTATACAATAGCCGTTTATAGACAGAGCACACGTCTCAAATTTAGGCGGCATCAGAATCATTTGGAGGGTTTATTTTATTTTATTTTTTTTTGGAAATTCAACGACAATTTTACATTTTTAATAAAGGCTCAGAAATATTATTGCAGAGCAGGTGGTACAGAAAACTGTGGTCAAATTTGACATTCGTTAATAATTGAAGTGTGGAACGTGACAGGTGAAAATTGATACTGATTTCTTTCCTCTGATATTTGGAAGAGTTCTAAAAGGTAAATAAAATGAGATAACAAGACATATCAAGTCTCACTGATTTCTTTGATCACCTCCTCCCCACATATCACTCCTTCACCTACCATGTTTTGAATAATTCAATGCCCATAGTTTTGCCAGTTCAGTGCATTATAAAACACACTCAAGCTGGTGGAGAGTTTATTAAAACACAGATTCCAATGCCCGAAGCCCAGAGAGTCGAATTTAAATTCTTGATCTTATTTGGAGTGGCACTGGCCTAGAATATTGACATTCACAGGAGCATTCATACAGGTAATTCTCATTGTGGTCCATATCATGGCATTAATGTAGGTTTTAAACCAGCTATGTGTGTTCTTGATGGGAGAGAGCCTTGCTGGTGTTTTCCCCAATTTGCCAATGATCCTATATTTCTGTTAGAAAATTAAAATATCAATGAACTCTCCTAGACTTAAAATTTCTTTCAAATATTGGCAGGAGGTTAACAACACAGATGCTTTTGTGGCCTTAGGTCAGATATATTTATTCCACATCAGTGATCTTTGGAAACTTTATTCAAAATCCTGTTGAAATTGTTTATTTCAGAATTAGGGCAAACGGCTCCACCCTATGACACTTGAGTGTGAACAGCTTTGTTTTGCAGAGGCCGTGGCTAAAACAGACCAGGCAGTCCCATCAGCTGTCTGGTCATTGTGCTTTTTAGTGGAATCGCAGCATGTTACAGTATTTTTCTTTGCAGCTTAAACACTGAGCAAACCCAGACATCCGGAGATGCTAAAATGAAAAATCTGTTTCCTCTTGCTTTGCCATTTGCCAAGCAAACTCCGTCAGACAGCACATTCTATACCTTTCGAGTAAATGAAATTACCCTTAATGTGTTGGCAACGTCTGTCACAAAACACTCTTCAGTCTATGGCTTAAATGCATCCGATAGGAAGGGATTTAATGAGGCACGATTATAATTTTGCCTTAACAACCATAGATTTTTCTCTTCCTTTTTTGTTATTTTTTCTTTCTTTTTTCTCTCCCCCACACTTTTTCATGTCTTACACAATACAAAAGAGTTCTGTAGCTGAATTGCAATTGATGAACACAGTGACTGGCAAAGCCCAGTCTTTGTTGTAGATAACCAGCACTTCAAACTCCCTAAGTTGTCTGTCCCTAGTAAAGCACCATCAAGACAATGTGTTTCCCCAAGGGGTTCCTGTCTGCTATTTCCAACTTACTGCTTGTAAGTTTCTTCCATCCCTTGAGATTCTTAAGAAATGTATGATTTTAATCATTTGTTGGAATCCTGTGTTTCTTGAACATTTTTACTAAATTTGAATAAGAATGTATGACCTGATGTGTCCTCCCCCAAGAAGCCTTATTTCGTTGTTCATTTTATTTGCAATAGCTGGCCTGGTTAGGAATGTTTCTCTTACATTGTCTTCCGTGCCTAGCTTTGCTATTTCCAATTCTAAATGATGACACATCCCTCCCCCCAGCACACATACACACACACACACACACACACGCACGCACTCTTCCCTTTGATTGTCAGGTTTCTGGTTTATACACAGAAGCAGTGTTCACTCTGTGGCATCTGTAATCAAATGAGTCCCCAAGCACTTTCCATGAAAAGATTCTCTAAAGAGACCAGACGATCCTTCTGAAATTAATTCCAAATGCAGACATTCAATCCTTCTATACTTATCATGCATGGATTTTGATTTATCTGTCTGTCACAGGCTCACCTTATCTCATTTACGTGTTGCCACCCCAAAAAAAGACTTAAGACTACCTCTCACACTGCTGGGGAGTGAGGTCACCCCTAGGGCATTGCGAAGAAAGTTTCCTGGCCAAACACAATTTGGTCTTTATCTCTGATATATGATGAACAATTCTTTATGTGACTAGGGCAATCTGATTAGAATTGCGGGGTTTCCGGGACTGTCACAAGTTAGCTGTGTGTCAGAACCTCTAGGGGCAAATATTCTAAGAAGATAGCCTAAATTTCAAGTTCAAGAAGAGTATTGAAGTCTTGCACCTGCTAAGGATTAGAATGTTGTGAAAGTGCCACATTTTGGCTAAAAAAAGAATGCTTCAGAACTTCTGTCTTAACTCTGAGATTATTCTATCGTTTATCCCTAAGTGATTTAAGAAGCGTCTCAGTTCTTCTCAAAGTATTTACTGCTAGTTTGATATGACAAATACCTGAAATAAAGGCTAGTAATTTTTTTTCTTTTTTTTTTAAGGAAAAAGTAAAGATGCTTTTGTTAAATTCAGGCAGCTGGAAGAAAAAGTGTTGTGTCTCTGAATTATAATTAAGTAAAAGCTTATCATGTCTCTCATTTGAGAAGCATTCTGATGAATGACAGTTTATGGAAGCATCAAGAAATTCAAGCAATGCAAATGCACAACTATGTCTATTTACAAGCTACAGATTATAAAATAACATATGTGTTTTGACTGATTCTAGCTCAAAAGTCCAAACGTCTTTGAGAACAAAGCTAGCTCTGTATATCGATCATTTACAAATATATGGTTCAGTTTCTATTTTCCTTCCATATTGATGAGGTAGAGCCCACAAGGAAGGCTGAGTGACAGCCTGATCTTTTAACAGGTACAGTCAGGGAGCTGGATTTGGATAATAGCACGAGAAACTGATTATCCTGAGCTAAGGCATTTTAGGACATATTTGCTTGTGGGTAATTAGTTTGGGTGCCGAGATCCTTCCATCCACATGAATCTTTTTTTTTTTTTTCTTCAAAATGTTTACTTATATGAAAAAAGTCACATAGAAAAATAATGTTTACAGAAAAAAATAGCATTCAGATTCATAATCATTTTTCTACCACTGGGTATTTAAATGAGCTTCTGCCTTTATTACTATCTTTAAAATAGAGCGCTGGAATTATACAGTCTCAAAGGTTCCCTCCAAACCTAGCTTTTCAATTAAAAAAAGAAAATCTTTCCATTCTCTAAGTTAGTCAATTAAGGTGGAATAGTAGGATAGTGGAAAGGACAAGGAAGGGAAGGGTAGTATGGCCTGGCTCCAGGCTTCATGGGCCATGTGACACTTTGTATATGGAAAGAATTTTTTTTTATGTCTATTATTTCTTGCATTTCCAACAGTTATGATAAATCAAAAAGCATATTCCAGAAGTAGGCCTTTCCATGATGAAACACTTGATATTTTTGCATTTAAAAAAATTTCAGTGCTGTTTCATTTGACCAGCGTTTAGCAGAGTTTAGTATCCTCTAGGCTTGTGTCAAAAGCACAGATAGAAAGAAAGTAGGTCAAAAGATTAGGAGGAAAAACTATGGGAAATAGTAGCTTTGATTTTTATAACATTTGTGTTAGATTTTAATATGTCCTTTAAAGGTATCCCGTCAAGAAGCCCATCTGGACCAGAATTATCCCCCTGAGGGAAGGTTGTATTAAGGTGATCAAGAATTATCTGTATAAATCCTGGGTAAATGACAAAAACGAAAGTTTTACTCAACATCAAGAACAATTAGAGAATTTCCATAGTATTTATATTTTTCAGTCAGAGAAGTTTGTATTAGAACAGTGAGAGAGGATATATCTGATATCCTTAGAATACATTCTACATTGAATATTGGAAGTATAAATGACAATGACAGATAAATCACATCAGAGATAAAGTCGCTAATGTTACAGATTTAGACAGGCACAAAATGAAATGCATGGATGTAAAAATCACACATGGCTCAAGTTAGCCTTTTTAGTGAGAAGTAAGCACGTATGATGTTAACACAGCTACTGTGTTTATTTTTTTAAAGTTTCCTTCATTGTGGAACATGTTTTCAGTTGGACGTTGTGTGTGCTTATAGGGTGCTGTGATTACGCCAACAATGGACCATCCTATGTCAATGCAGCCAGCAAACATGATGGGCCCCTTGACACAACAGATGAATCACCTTTCATTGGGCACAACAGGAACGGTGAGTTGAAGAGTTTGTTTCCTTTTGTTTTCTTGGACTTCATCAATATAAGGTGCGATACTCGCTGTTCTTACTGACATCAACAGCAGAACTGGTTCTGCACCACTGACTAACATGCCTTTTAGGTCCCACTGTGAATAAACTGCCCTCTGCATGCACAGTTCCAGGGCACATTTACTCGCATTGACAGGGCTGAAGGTTCTACCGCGTTGCATTTAAATTTGTGTTACTTCTGGTTCCTATGATGCAATGCACCAGGTGTGTCTATTTTAGACCTTGTAACTTAATGCACTTGAACCTAGTTTTTCTTTCCCAGATATTTACCACTTCAGCTCACAGCATCCCCAGGTTATTCACAAGAGAGGGGCCAACCTTGATTATGACTAATATGCAGGGCTTTTTATTTACTTTCAATGTTTAAAGCAATGAAAAGTAATTGAGAACCTCACATAATCAGCTTATTCTAATCTTTCTTTTGAATATGTCAACATAGATGATGTTCAAAAAAGGAAGGGAATCTAATGTACCTGATTTTTTTAATAGGTAGGGATGTTTTTGATTAGCCATTATTTTTCCTTAGGGCACAAAAGTATATTCAAAAATACCCATTGCAGCCTTGCTTTTATATCAACAAGGCAGTTGAAATCATTGGCAAACCTTTGTTTTTTAAAAAATCTTTTCAAAGACAGTTCCCCAAACGGTCAGGAGGGCAAATGTCAAATACAACATGGAATACTGCAACTTTATTATAGAGAACAATGAAAACTGTCAAAACCAATATCCTATGCAACAGTTTTTATTTTTCATAAATGTTAATGAAGATAATTTTGTCATTTTTAAAGATGGAGAGAGGAAAACATGTATCTTCTTCTGAGTGAGACAGCTTTAATACTATAGAAAGCCTGATGGAGCCCTATTGCTTCTGTCTGTCCTTAGGAAGATAACATCTCCTGATCTCAATGCCCCTCTCCATCCAGTTGAAGTAACGAACATGGAGATCTGTGGGACCCCTTCAACCATATGCCTCTATGACTTTATGCCTATATGTCTCATAGTCACCACTACTGTGATTCTTCTCAGTTATGCTGGCAACATCTCCAAACATCTAAGTACACTAGGTACATTAGCCGTATATTGGAGATTTTACCTTAAAGCAATGGCTTGCTTGCTACATAGATGTGTTGACTCACAGGCTTTTGAGGATCTAAGACGTTTCTGACATGTGCACTGAGGTCTCAGTAATCTGCTCTAAATAGGAGGGAAGTCTGTATACCTAATGGAAAGAGTCCCATTGTTTCAATAAAGAAATTTAGTTTTATGAGCATAAACAAAGTACCCATCTAGAAGGCCTCAGTTGCTGAACCTATAAAAAGCATTTGATGACACCTGTGTGTCTGAACGCTTAGACTAGATCAAATGATTCTTTAGGTCTCTGAACTAGACTTTTAAAAGTCATGTCTAAGACTATGTTTAATTTTACAGTGTGGTACAGCTAATTTTCATTAGAATTTGAAGATACTATTTCTATAGCTTTTAGTAATGTGTGAAGATTATCTGTAGTCACTTTTCTCATTTATTAATAAAGCAGATCCCAGGACAATATTGGAAGGCTTGAAGTTTCTCATGTCCCACTACGGATTTCCCTTTATATCTGCTTTCCCCTACTTAAATGATCACAAATTATGAATAAATGAAGTAATGCACTTTTACTGTATTGAATGACAAATTGTAATCCGATAAAGGAGGGAGTTGTAAGGCAAAGCATAAAAAGAAACACTTTATAAATTCTACTCATTTGAATCAAAAGCAAAGCCAGCTGACTCACTGAAATTCAAATTTGGAGGAAACTAGGAAAAATATGACCTAAGTTAATTGAGAATATGACTGAATCCTTTAAGAAATTGAAAAATAAGCTCAATTTATATAGAACAGTGTCAGAAGTACAATACTTATTGATTCAATAATGTCTATTATGACTAGTGTTTGAGTATTTTCAAAAAGGATTCGTTTATACAAGACCACAATTTTTGCCCAGCTGGTAATAGCCAAAGTATTCAATAATGATATATCCCCTTTTCTTTCTCAGAAAGCAAAGGTTTTAAGCATGTGGCTTATATTTAACATCAAATTTCTTTTAGCTTTTTTAAAAATTATTTTCCTCCTTCACATTTGTACTAATGCTTAACAACATTATAAGCTTTATGTAAATTGATGTTTTGCAAAGGTTTAAAGTTTCATAAGGTTCTGAAAAGGCAGAGAGAAAACAGTATTAATTTTTAGACTTATTCAACGAAATATCACTGACAATGTTGAGTGTCCAGCAGGAAGTTATACTTTTTTCTTAAACTGTCACTCTTACACTTTGATATAATATAATAGATTCATTTTATCTGAATTTTTGATTGGCATTTGGAGTGGCTCTTATTGATTCTTTTGATTCTTTTAATCAGATTTCACCACCTTATTACATCTTTTCAACACACTTTATCCATTGCTGGGAAGGTGGCCTGGTATCATGGAAAGAACAGTGGGTGTTGAATTTGAGTTTAAAGCCTGGTTCTGCCCCCTTATTAGCTGTGCATGTTTAGGCAGGTTACTTGACCTCTCTGAACTTTTATTTCCTCTTTTGCAAAATGGGAAAAGTAATGTTTATATCCCAGGGGTGTTGTGAGTGTTAATGGCATGAGATACGGAAAACTTCCAGTTTTTCAAGATAAACTACTTGGATTTTAATGGGAAATCTCCCTATGTTTGCATATTGGACCCAATTTTCCTAAGAGCTGTCAGCTTGTGACTCCTCCCCAAGGTTTTCCTGGTCCTCCTCTGATCTCTCTGGCCATTGCTTCTTTTCTTTCTTAGGCTGCTAAATAAGTTTTTAAACTTACTTCTCGTTCATATATGATTTCCTCAACAAGCTCCTCCACTTCGATGGTTTTGAACTCTGCCTTCTATGACGAAGACTCTTATATCTGAGTCCTCAGGGCTAACCTTGTCTTAGAATTTTAGACCATTTTAGAATTTTAGTCATTTGTCCAACCACTTGCTAAATATTTCCACGTGACTCTCCCTCTGACATCTCGAAGTCAACATGACCCAAACTAATCTCATGAGCTTCCCAAGCTTTCTCCCCACTGACCCTTCCTCTTATAGGGTCCTGCTCCCGTCCCCTCTCAAGCTGAACCCACGACCACTCACCGGGGGAGTCCAACACTACACTTAGGACCCAGTGTAGACCCTTTCCTTCTCAAGTCCCACCACATACAGTTACTATTCAAGTCCCATAGACATCTGTCAAATACATCCCTTCCTTCATATTCTAGAGTCTCTGCCCTGGGCCTTGTTTGATTAACTGTAATAGTCCCCTAACTGTTCTTCCTGTTTCCCATCTCAATTTACTCCAGTCTGTTCCCAGCCATATTGCCACAGCCAGTCAATCTCAAACTCTCCGACCACGTCTCTCTCCTACTATAATTTTCCAGAGGCTTTCAGACATCTGAGCTCACTGAAATTCTGCACAACAAGGTGTGAACAGTGACAAGTCAAGATTAAGACAGGAACCTCAAGTCCAGAAATAGTTTCCAGGGGCAGAGCAGAGAGATCCAGGGAGTAACCAAAGTAAGCAGGGTTCAAGGCTAATGGGACCTGGAGATAGATTAGAATTTTCCATCTTCAGAAGGGGTGCCTTAGGCCATACACTATGTCCTGTTCTCTTTTCTAAGATCCCTGAATAAAGGAAGTGTATGGAGCCAAAGCTCTTTTTCATCTTCATAAAATTAGATGTATTTGGTCCCCCATGACCCCACATTTTGAAAGGGATGCCTTGTAGGTTAATTAACCATTCTTTGCCACCTCAAATGTTTATCGTTCAATTCTTTGCCTATTTTTAAGCTGGACAGAATCTGCAGCGCTTAAAAGAAATGAATTTTATGCAAGCAGTATAACGGTTTTATTCCAGGGCTCTGCTGACCTTGAAGAAGTATCTAGCTTTTCTGCTTTTGTTTATTTTTTGTCACAGGATTCCCTCAAGGACCAAAGCCCTATTATCCGTCATTTCTTACCAGTCTATTGTAAGCTTTAGCAGAAACCATTGGGGATTTTACTGTGTTATGAGAACCTCCAAATTGCATGACAATCTGGTTTTACAAGTTTCTTATCTCCTTTTCATTTGTTCAGTTGGTGGTCACCAGTGGCTTACAATGTCACCAGGATCTGTGGAAAGAAATAAAAAGCTTTTGTTCTGCAGCCTCCTTACCTGCAGTTCTGTTTGTGTCTCCAGACCACTGGTGATTTGTGACATCATTGGATTCTGGTGGTGTAACCTAGCCACTCACAGAGATAATCTTGTAATTGTTCTTGACTTGTTCAACATAGTTCTCTCACAGTTTTCAGTGGCACCATCCCTCCTGTATTGCTTTGAAATTCTGATGGTATCAGGTGAAAATCCTGAATTATTCATTTTGCTTAGAGATTGTCTATTTTCAACTATTATCCAGGAACATAAGTATTAAGACAGAGCGATAAAAACCAATACACGATGTTAAATGGACTCATGATTAGGAAACAGTATCATAAATTCGTAAGTGGTCATGAGTACATCTCCTGAAATGTTTTTTCAGGAAAAAGTATCAATCAATTAAAAATGGTTAAATACAAGAAAGAAAATATAGATGAAAGGGAAGAGTTTTTTAAAATTCATTTAGTCTTATTGTAAGATAAGTGAATTTTTGAAGTTAGTACAATATAAACAATAAACAAGTAGGCATTAAGTGAAAGTCTAGTATTATGAAAGTTTATTTGCAAATAGTAAGCTTTTGCTGTTTAAAAACTAGATTCTGAATGCCAATAAATTAGCAAAAAATACAAAAGTACCAATGTATAAAATGCCAAAGAAATGAACAGATAGTTGATAAAGGAGGAAATAGAAAGCCAAAAAACATATGAAAAACGATCAACTTAACAGTAAATCTAATACAGACACACACATATAACCCATTAAATAAAGTTATTAAAATAATACACATTGTTGACGAAGGTGTGGGGAGATATACATTCTCAAGCATGGATAGTGTGATGGTAGGAATCCAAATTTGTGAAAGTGTCAACTGGATAGCAGGGTGGGCCTGAAAGACATTTCAAAAATAGCTCTATTCCCCGACCAAATAGTTGTAGTTTTGAAGACCTATTCTCTGGAAATATTCTAGAATAACAGAAAATATATCTTAAAAATATTCAGCCCAGTGTTCTTTATAATGTCTAATAAGGAAGATTAAATAAATCATAATCCATCCATAAACTAGAATGTAATGCAGCATGAAGTTATAAGTGTATAAAATAATTAGGAAGGGATTAACTATCATGTTAAACCAAAAGAGCAGGATGTAAATTTGCATGCGTGAAGTTCGTATCAACTATGAAAAAATATTTATGAAATAAGGCTATAACAAGTACAAACAAGTGTGATGGTTTCTAGATGATGGGATTAGGGATAATTTCTATATTAATCATGATACTTTTCTACATTCTCCAAGAATTCAACAATGAGCGTGATTTTTTATAAATTCTAAAATGTTATAAATATATTCTTGGAAAATGACTAGTGTCACAGTCTTGTTTGTTTGTAGTAATAATGTGTGCTTAGTTTTTTAAAAGATAATCAGAGTTACTACCAGTATTAATAAAATATTTGGAGACCCCTTGAAAATGATTTTATATATTCTAGATTTGGGGATTATAATCAAGTCACTAGTTCACATACCTGTTCTGAGAAACAGAATAACTCATGCCTAAGGTTTACTTGCATTTGAATCTTTGATCAATGCTTGCTTGGCTGGCCTTGCATTGTTCAAGTTCTAATCTGTCTTTTCACACACCATTCACTCATGGGAGAGTGATCAACATTGTCCTTTTGTGGCAAGGAGATGAAACGGATAAATTCGTGATAGTCCAAATTAAGTTACCAAGTAGGTGGACAAGTGAAGTTTGAGGTTTTAGTTTTTAAAATGGAATAATGAGCATATGAATGGAATGAGGGTCATGCAAAAGCATCCTTTTAACCATGTTTGGGCAGTTTATTTGAATATGAGCAATACCCGGTCCCTTTTACACAGTTTACCCTCCAAGGGGAGCTGGAGAAATTAGAACTTTCCATTTTTAGAAGTGGGGCCATGTCCCACTTTCCTTTGTAAGATCCCCGGCTAAAGAAATGATATTAAGCCAAAGCCTCTTTTTCATCTTTAAAAAAGCAGTTATATTTGGTCCCACATCACCCCAACTTTTGAAATGGTTGTCATGTTGTTTAATTAACCTCGATCTACAATTTGCCACCTCCAGTTTTATGACACTTTGGAAAAAGACAGCAGCCATCTGTTGAATAGATTCTGTTCTATTGATCTGTGTCCTCACGATACCAGCACACAAAGCTCCTTGGCCTCGACCACTGGGGACAGAGCCTGAGATGAGTGGTCAATAACAAAATTCTAGCTTCAAAACATGTCAGCCTCCATAGAATTTGGGAATGTGCAAATTTTTCATTTATCTCTTTTGAAATTGTAGTTATTTCTTTTGTTCTCCAGCACTGGGGTTTCATATTGCACTTTGGTCCCCTTCCTGACGGGCCACTTTGTAGAACTTTTGTGTCAGCCAAAGAGGGTACATATTGCAAGTTGGTGACCCAAGGGAGGGACCAAAGTTATGAAAGATGAGGAAGATGACAATACTCTGGGACAGATGATGCTGTCCTCGCAGGTCATACAGGGCCTAACGACACGTCCACAGTGGTGGTTGTGGGGACCGTTGTGTCAACTGTCAACTGTCAAGGGGTCAGAGTGCCTCCTTGAGTGCTTGAAGGCAGGAGCCTTAGGTACCATGTGACATACAGTGGGCACTTCCACGTTTTAGAGCTAAAATTCTATTTTATTTTCTTTTGTACTTCATTGCATTCTTTCTCATGCTCTTTTCATTCAAAGATTCAGTCCCAAGACAGGATTATGATACTCCACCAGCTGTTGTGTCAGGTAGGAAAATTCTAATTCCTTTAAGACTTGATTGGATGGGAGAGAGGGAGCTTGCCTGGTTTTTCTCCAAAACTCTTTAAAGCAGTGATTCTCAAACAGTGATTCTAAGCAGGCATTTCAATTTCAGTTCCGGGGTGGGGGGTTAGCATATGTGGTTCAGAAAAGGATATTTAATATTCCAATCCAGTTTTGTGTATGGAAAATAAATGTGTTGCTTTTGAAATAAAAAGTAAAAGCTCAAAGACTTTTGGTCTATGAAGGATACACAGAAAATTGAGTCTATGTTCTGTGTATCAGTAATTCTTAGTGTTGGAGCGTTCATTAGACTTTCTGGGAAATTGGAGAAGGATACTTGTGTTTATCAAAAGAGGGCACAGATGAATAAAAGTAGTTTGAGAAGCACTGCTTTAGAGACCTTAATTCCTCTGAAATCAGAAAATCATCCCATTTTGCTTGCTCTGCACCCACTATAGTGTCTGACACATAGTAGGTACTCGATACAATTGTTGAATGAATCAAAACTTCAAATTTGTTCCAAAAATGGTGTTTTGGATATTGAAAGAAAATCTGCCAATGTTCCATTTGTACAACAAAGTGGCAGAGGTTGATTTGAGAATTCGTTAGTGTCTCGAGCATTTTAATTAGCAATATTGAAGTAGTTTCATAAAATCCAGTGGTGCAGTTTGTCACAGAGTATACATATGTGAAGACATGAGTTTTAATTTTGAACAGCACAGATCTTCTTGTGCTTTCATCTTGATTTTGCCTTTTGGTTTCTTGCAAAGAGGAAAATGGGCACAAGTTTTCATCTTTGTTGATTTTAACTAAATAAAATACTGGCAGCATGAAGGGCTTTGAACTCTTTAATCCTTTGATGTGTCAGATGATGAGGACATAAAATCTAAACCAAGAAAGGGCACTGGAGAGAGAGCAAGAGACAAAGGCCAGAAACAGAATGGGAGAGCCCAGAGAGCAGCAGAGTCTGGCAACTGAATGGTGGTTTTCAAGCAGAGGACATCGTGTTCTTGGCCACCTGGTTTGCTTGACCCAGCATATTCAGGGTAATCCTTTTCTCATGTCTTGTGGACTTGTTTAATTATGCTCATGGCTGAATACTCCTCTTAGAAGTTCAGTTGAGAAGCAATGAGTTAGCTTTCAGCTGTGAAGTTACTTACTTTGGTCCTCCTGGAAATCTCTATAAGTTGTCATTAATGAAAATACCACTTATCTTTCCCTAAAGTGTATTACCTGTCATATCTTCATGTGCCTGTTTTATTTAGGATATGGGACCCCTGGGAAGATGCTTTCTCTAACGTATGTAGCCTTTACTTTGTTTACCGTGTGGCATCTTTTGTTTAACAAGAGGCATCTACTCTTAATAATTTGCCAGTATTGATAATAATGAAAGACACAAAATGGAACTTTCCTTCAACTAGGTTTTCTGATTTCACTTTCAAAAACACAATGGAAAAATCAATGAAAACATCAAAAGCACTTACTAGATGTGTGTCATGGGTCAGGCTCTACACAAATCAATTGTGGCAGAACATCTGGAGGCAAATCTGGACTCAGAGTTCCCACCTAATTCCATAGTCAGGTGCCACTGAGAGTCCTTGAGCAGAGAAATGACTTGATCAAAGCAGTGCTTTGAGAAACTTAATCTGGCAGTTTGGTGTGTGCTTGAAGGGTAAGACCCAGTAATTACGTAGAACATTTAGAAAGCTCAGATATGATATCACTAAACTAAAATAAGTGCTAAGACCCCAGTGAAATACAAAGGGACTAAAATAGAAGTGACAGGAAAAATAACACTTTGGGAGATTTTACAGTTGTTTTCCCCTTACAAGATTGGGTTGGTGGTTTGACATCTTATAAATTTGCACAGAATTCTTTGGCCTCTTTAGTCCATCTCTAAATGAAAATAGACTTGCCTTCCTAAAATGTTTGTGACTTATCTGGTGGGCACAACTTGAATGACACTTGAAAAGGTAACATATCCTTTGCCAAACCCTTGATCAGATCAGGAAAGTGAAACAGGCATAAGGTATTGTGATATCCTCTTCTCATGTCTCCCAATATGCCAGTGTTGGACAACTCCAATAGTAATCGATTCTTGGCCATTGTAGGAGCCAACTAAACTGCCATGATGTATCAGAGTTTGAGATATCCCCGTGGTAATCTACAGAAACAAAACCCAACCTAATTCTGTTCGATCAATATATCGAACATTTTTTGACCACCCTCTGAGTGCTGGGCACAACACTGAAGTACTAGGGATACAAAGATGAATAGAAAATGGACCATTGGTTAAAAAAAATATATGATGGCCTAAATTAATGTTGTTGTTGTTGATGATGGTGATGTTCAAATGTATAAAGTATGGAGGAACTAAAATTTAGAATCTACAATGAAGATTGGGAACCCTCAGGAATAAAGTGAATTCTGAGCTTGATGTGGAAGGATGAATATGAGTTTACCAGCCGGACAAGAGTGGGAAATGTACATGAGGTGAATGGGACGGGAAATGAAATTCTATGGGGTGATTAGATGACAGCAAGTTATTTGGTATTCTTGGGGCAAAACATCACGACGGCAGACACTGAAGGTGATATCAGGGTAATCAGGGTAAATCTGATTTTAGGCAAGAACTCTTTCCTCTTTGAGCCACGTGCCACCTTGTTCTTTTAGTTATTCAAATAGTAGTTATTGGGAGCACACTTTGTGACAATCACTGTGTCGGGTGCTAGGGATACAACTTCTTTCTAAGAACTTAGGGTCCAGTTAGGAAGTTAGACACAAGCAAGAGATTACAAGTTTGTAAAGTCTTCAATAAGATGCCTGAGTTCAGAATCTACTGTGTCACTTACTAGTTGTGGAACCTTGGGAAAATTATGTAACTTCTCTGTAGCTTGGATTATTTATCTGAGGAAATATTAATTACCTCGTAAGGTGTTGTGAGCATTAGATGAGTTAAGATATGTAGCCTGCTTGGCACAGGTTCTGGCATCAAATAAGTGCTCAAATGTTATTAGCAACAGCTATGCTAATCATCCTTGTTACAAGGTGCTATGGGGACACAAAGAGAAAACTGACCCACGGTAGGAGTCAGAGAAAGTGGAAGAAACCTCTGAATGGAGACATGAGGACACATGGGAATTAGCCAAGTGAAAAATAAGATGGAGGGGGGAGTTTCAGACTAACAGGGCAGCATGTACAAAGCTCATGGGTAGCAGGATATGGCAAATTCGGGGAACTACAGATGGTTCAGTAGGACAGGGATGCATAAAGAGAGATGAGAGTAGAGAAAATGATCCTGGACAAATAAGGTGGAGCGATGTCACCAGCTATGGTAGCTGGGACTCCATCCTGCTGGCAATAGATGTAAACTAAAAAGTTTAAGTTGGAGAGTGACATGATCACTCTGGATATAGGTGGAGAATGCACTGGAGAGAGACAGAACTGGAAAACAGGGACCAGGACTCAGGAGTCCAAGCACAAAATCAAGTTGACATGTGCCCAAGGTGTGCAAATAAGAATGGAGAGTTAACAAATTTGACAAATTTGAAAGAGGTAGAATACACAGGACTTAGTAACTCACTGGATGTCAGAGTAGAAGGAGAGGAAAGAGTTAAAGGTAGCTCTTAAGTTCCTAGCACTCAATGGCCTGAGGTATCATTTGCTGAGCTCTGAACCAGAGGAAAGAGAATCAAATTTGGCAGGAAAGAGTTTGAGTGCAGTGTTGTACACATTGAGTTTGAGATGTCTGTGAGGCATCCAAATAGAGATAATCAATAAATATTTGGATGTCTGTTTCTGGAGCTCATAAGACAGCTTTTAGGTAGAAATGGATTTTGGAGTCATCGTCATGGAATTAAACTCATGTCACCCAGAAAATGTGCTTCGAGTGAAGAGATCCTTGAAAATAAAGAATGGGCAGAAAAAGGAACCTAAAGTAAAGATTGGAAAATATAACTATAGACATAAAAGGAAAATCAAGAGTGTGAGGTTTCCAAAGACACCAAAGCAAGAGAGGGTTTCAAGAGAGGCCAGTCTGTTAAGATGAGTTTTGAAAAGAAGCCATTGGATTTCGTGACACAGAGGTCACTAGCCACTCTGATAGGGCCGTTTTAGGGGGAAGAGCAAGACAGTGAATGTCCTATGACAAAGTGGATGTAAAAAGTGTCGTACCTAACAAAATTGGCTTTGAAGAGGAGAGACGATAATAACAGAAAACGAATGGAGAAGGGAACTGATCGATTGACTAATTTTTTTTTTAAGATGGGAAATGTTTGGTCATGATAGGAAGAAGCCAGGAAAGAGTTCTAATGGTTGAAGATGTAATTCATACAGGGGATGACTGATAGAACAAGGTCACTGAGGAAGCCAGACATCTCCTCTAGGAATGCAGGAGGACAGGAGGAAACGACAGTGCACCTGCATGTAAGTTTGTAAGCATACGAGTAGGAAGTCAAATGTAGGGTTTCCTACATGATAAATACTTTTTTTGTTTGTTTTAATTTTTTTAATTGAAGTATAGTTGATTTACAATGTTGTGTTAATTTCTGCTGTACAGTATAATGATTCAGTTATACACACACGCACACATATATATATATATATATATACACGTATATATTCATGTATATATACATGTATATCCTGTGATAAAACATCACAGGATATTGAATATAGTTCCCTGTGCTGTACAGTAGGACCTTGCTGTTTATCCTTCCTATATATACTAGTTTGCATCTGCTAATCCCAACCTCCCAGTCCATCCCTCCCCCCAACCCCCTCCCCCTTGGCAACCACCAGTCTGTTCTCTATGTCTGTGAGTCTGTTTCTGTTTCGTAGATAAGTTCATTTGTGTCGTATTTTAGATTCCACATATAAGTGATATCATATGATATTTGTCTTTCTCTGTCTGGCTTACTTCACTTAGTATGATCATCTCTATGATACTACTTGTTTGTGTGCGTGTGTGTGTGTGTGTGTGTGTGTGTGTGTGAAGTATTAAGTGCCATCTTTTGAGAGTGAGTGGGAATGGCATGGTAAGGGACTGAAGGAGAACAGAGATTTGGAAAAAGAAAGCCAACTAGCAATACACAGGAAGCTTGAGGGGCAGCCCTGGGGGGCCATTTGAAGCTACAGACTATAGATTTTTGTTATACCAGTCCGTGAGGATGTTTGATTTTTCACTGTAGTGATCAGTAGCCAAGAAGGCAGACAGGTGGATTAACCCAGGGCTAAGGTTTCACTGAGTGGAGTGAGAAAAGGAGCAATGTGTGCTGACATTGGCAAGAGAGTTACCGAGTGACAAACTAGTTTCCAGGATGGATAGAAAAAGAAAAGAAGGCAGTGGCGTGTGGGAGAAAAGGAGAAAGCAAGGAAGATAGAGACTAGAGGTCTCAACGAGGCATACGAAGTGGTCAGAAGTACAATACTTAGATTTAGGAATGTGGATAATGAACTAATATTTCTCAGCAAAGTCAAGGTCATGGGAGCAGCTGGCCAAAGTGGACTTGAGGTGAAGGTGACGGAGGTTAAGGAAGTTCATCAATATGAGCATAAGAAGGTGCTATTTCAGTGGGGTATTTTTGTACGTCTAGATTTTGTTTTGTTTTGTTGATTTGTTTTTGTTTGTTTGTTTGTTTTTTGCGGTACGCGGGCCTCTCACTGTTGCGGCCTCTCCCGTTGCGGAGCACAGGCTCCAGACGCACAGGCTCAGCGGCCATGGCTCACGGTCCCAGCCGCTCCATGCATGTGGGATCTTCCTGGACCGGGGCACGAACCTGTGTCCCTTGCATCGGCAGGCGGACTCTCAACAACTGCGCCACCAGGGAAGCCCTGTTGATTTGGTTTTTGACACTAATAAGATGTGGGCTAATCATCAGGAAGAATGTCCCCAATAGAGGGGATCACTGATAGAACATATTTCTGGAACATGTTACAAAGACACTGAAGACTTGACCTCACAGAATATTTAAGAATCAAGTTTTTTTTCTGGAACCTTTGGAATATACATCTAATTAAAGGCAGGAAAGTATATCAGAGTAGTATTTTTTCAGAGTGTGATTTGGGTATCACCATGCTACTTGAAGTGATTTTAGGAGTATAGGAACCAAAACCTTTTATTTTGACTTCAGCAGCTGTAGAGTTACTTTAATGTGAATTTGAATTAAGGTCGTCAGATGCATGGCTGAAGATCTCTTTGCTTAGGAAAAGTCTAAGGTGAATAGTTAAACAGTGAATACATTAAAACAAAAAAAAAAATTCAGGAAGGATAGAGCTAAGGCCAGAGTGGTGATGTCCAGAGAAAGTGGTTGAGGTTTGGGAGATGGGGTTCTCTGATTTATTTCCTCTCTCCTCTCCAAGTCTCGGCTACACCATATCCAGCTCATTTCAAGGACAGAAAACAGGAAGTCCGGAACTACCCTCCACATTTTCATGCAAAATCACGAGTCTATTCTCTTTTTAGTGTTTCTTTTCCATACAATGATAACTCTTTAAAAGATCCTCCTATTTGAAAATGAAAAGTAAAACATCATTTTTTTTCTTTTCATAGTTGGATTTCATGAGAAACATATGAAAAATACAGATAAATGTTGTCAAATGTTTATCTCAGTCACTTTGAACTTAATTTCCTAGATGGGCATCATGATGATGAAATCAAGAAAAAGACCACAATGGACAGAGAACAAACTGAAGTAGAACCAAAATTCATTCTCCTTTTCTGAAAACCTTAGAATTCAGAATTTGAATTCGTGTTTGGAAAAAATGAAACAAAGGACCAAAAATACATTGACAGCAACCCATAGAACTTCTGAACATACTTTCATCCTCTGCCATATTCCTTCTATATACTGGCTAAAATAGGTTGAAAAGAGTCAATCTTATCATCAGTACAACTTCAGGACAAGAATGAAGTCTTCACCATGGTACTTGCCCTGATTCAGACAAAATTCACTGTTAAACTTATGCAGTTTTTCCACATTGTTTTGCTAGTCAATAATATCAGTTTGCATTGGAAAGCTTCTCTAATTTGTTTTTGTTTTTTGTTTTTGTTTTTGCGGTACGCGGGCCTTTCACTGTTGTGGCCTCTCCCGTTGCGGAGCACAGGCTCCGGACGCGTAGGCTCAGCGGCCATGGCTCACGGGCCCAGCCACTCCACGGCATGTGGGATCCTCCCAGACCGGGACACAAACCCGCGTCCCCCACATCGGCAGGCGGACCCTCAACCACTGCTCCACCAGGGAAGCCCAGCCTCCCTAATTTGGAATCGGTGATGCTCTACCAAAGATTTGGTTGAAACCCATCTTTGTACTAACTCTTCTTGAGTGGGTATTACTTTATAAAACTCTTCCATAATTTGGCAGGGATGAGGGGTGATGTTTAAGCTACTTCAAAGAGCAAAACCATTTTTCAAATGGGGGGGTGTTTAAGCTACTTCAAACCATTTTTTAAGCTCTAAACATTGGTTTTCATGGGTACCATGAGCTAATTACAAATGATCTCCATCTCTTAATTAAAAACTAGGTCCATTAGTACCTCCAATTAGCTACAATTAGCCATTAAGTTGTATTTACTGTAAAAGACCTGACACAGAGTTATATGTGCTCCCACAAGCCATGCATGAAAATCAGTTTCATTTCTTTGCTCAGATTCTCTGCATCTACTTTGATTACCAAACTGCATTTGTTTAAATGTACTAATTAATTGATTTTTTTCTTTTTAATAAGTTCAATAAGGAGACTTTGTTCTACTTATTATTCATTCATTCAACTAATATTCACTGAGCTCCTAGAGTGCTACAAGGAACCAAGGCTAGATGGTATAAAATAGAGATACATCCCTTGCCTTCAAAGAACATAGATTCTAACAGCAAAGGACAGAGTTACAAAGAACTGTCACAAAACACAGCATGTGACAGATATCCTAAGAGCAGTACACAGAGCGGGACTTTGTACAAGCATTTGACACACAGGCCTGTGCACACTGTTACTGTGATCCTGCTGGCGCATTTGTATTGTTCACTACATTACAGAAATGAAGTTTTAAAAGACTAACTGTGGGACCACAATTTTTAGTGCTCTATTCAAGAAACTGTTAACTAAAGAGAACTTATGCACATAGTCTTTTCTGATATCTAAACATCACTGTTATTTAGCCCAGTTTCTTTTTTCCGGGGTGGAGGTGGAGCAGAGCATGGGATAGGAGGATACAAAATCCTATGCCTTACCTTCTAATCCAGCGAGTTTTTTTTTTTTCTGTAAAGGTCCAGAAGTAAATATTTTAGGCTTTGCCAGCCATTGGCTCATGTCACAACTACTCTTGCCTTTCAGGATGAAAGCAGCCACAGACCATGTGTAAATGGATGAACATGGCCACATCCCAATAAAACTTTATTTATAAAACAAGGCAGCAACCAAGATTGGCCTGTGGGGTACAGTTTGCCCACCTCTGCTCTAATCAATGTATTTTCCTAAGTATTCCAAATTAAATACTATTACTGACATTCCCTATAATAAGAGCATGAAGTTCTTTTCCTTTAAAGCTAGCAGTTGTGTGTGTGTTTTTAATTTCATGAAAAGCAGATGAAATGTCAGAAAGGCAGAGGTGGAGAGATGGAAATGAGGAGTGAGAGAGACATTTCTTATAGTTTTACTTTGCACAACATGATTGATTGTAGTTCCGAAGTATGAAAACACTTTAAGCATATTTATATTTTTCATGTGCTCAGCCTATATGCGTTTTCTGGGATGTATCTGTATGTGCCAGCAACAGAGGATTATCAACCAGGAAAATCAATATATATTCTGTTAATATCCCCTTGGCAGCCTTTAGAATTCTGTACTTTTAGCAATTTAGGGAAAAGGTAAAAGATACATCATCTCAATAGATTTGTAGTAAAAATGTATTTTACATCTTTGTCCTTCCACCTGGGCTGGTACTGTTGTTGCTGTTGTGGTTGGTTTGAGTCCACTGAAGTTGTCCTTGATCTGTCAGCGCTAGTGATTCTGTGTTCCCGGGTGACTGCTTTCTCTGAGCATTGTGTTCTGCTTGGCGCACACATCCAATGGAAAGGCAGTATCCACAGTGTCTTCCCTGTGGTAGAATCCTTCAGTGGGTGGCAGCAGTGGGCTTAGGGCAGCCATGGCCGCCACACACGTGTCTTGAGTACTTCAGTCATCTGTAAAAGGCAGTACCTACGTAAGGGTGACAGAGAAAGAGAGCATTTTCAAGACAACAACAGATTTTAAAGGAAGCTAACTGCATGCGCAGGCATCAGCCCATCTGGCACTAACACCACATTGTTCCCTTTTTAATCAACTGCACAAAGTGGGCACTTGAGGTTCCTGTCGGAGAATCCAACCATGAATTGACTACAATGCAGCCCTTGCCAAAGGCATGCTTGAGACACCTGACACTGGAGAGAGACTGCCTCGCACACACGCTAACATTTCTCTAGACTCTGTGTTAAATTGGTTTATCAGATAGCAAAATACCTGAACCATATAATTGCACATCCCTGTAGAAATGCTTTCTCAGGGTGAATTTTAACATTTTAACCTCTTCTTTCTTAGACAGGTGATATATGACACACATATTTAAGCAACATCTAGCTTTTTTAAGATGCCACAGTGGACGTAATTATCCATTATTTTACCCAGCATCCTTTATAAAGAAACAAATGATGAATCGCTCCTTGAGTTCAGTGCCTCGGCAAGTATCTCTCTCCATGTGAGCGGATATACTTCTTTTGAACTGGCAATGTAAAATACATAACTTAGTCTATTTCCCTTTGGCCTTGGTTGTCAGGACAGTGGGAATCAGATGTACTACACTGCAAACTTTCCTGGTATTCATGTTCTCTCTCTTGCTCTCAGCTGTTTGTTGATTTGCTGGTGTTTTTCATTGTGCTTTTTAATACAGTGCTTAATTTTATAAATCCCTCACAAATTCCACTTGGAAGCACAAAAGCTCTAATTCCTATGGTAAAAAATAAATGAAACAAATGCTAATGGGCTCAGGGAAGTTTGCGTGCTCTAAAGTCTCGGTGGAAAGATAAAATGAAAGATGATCATGATTATGCGTTGATCTGATAGAAAAAATTGCCAGCAGGCACTGTTTTTATTCATTACACATGCAACTCTGAATAGGAGTAAGTATGGTATAATACTTGGAAATGGCTTTTAGAGTCAAGAGTATGTATGTGATCCCTGGTCCAGCTAGTTAATAATTATTTAACAATGACAGCTACTTAAATTTTCTGAAGCTAACTTTTCCTCTCTTTAAGTATAGATAATAATGCATTAGCATCTCTCTATGTGTATTAATAGAAGAATTTATTGAGGTGACACAGCTAAAGTACCTAGTAAGTACCTGACTCATAACAGATATTAAATTATTATTGAGCCTTCTTTTCCTCTTCCTTTCCTCACATTTAGGGAAGTGTATTAGGAATTTTGAAGTGTCACTAACCTTACATTTACATGATAGGTGGACTGAAGCAAAATAGTATTTTAAAATAGAGTTTCCAAACTCAGTATCTAAAAATAGAAGAAATATTAAGGGGTTTAAATGTGTATCTTCTCTATTGGCTGAACTATCATAATATTATTAGCTGAATTAACATAATAAATAAATTATAAAGCTTTTTTAACAAGATGAAAAATAATCTTCTAAATGGAAGGTGAAAAAAGGTAACAGAAGTAAATAATCATTAGGATTTGGGGTCCTAAAACGTACATATGAACAGAAGCTAGAAGAGAATGAATTAAGTGATTATCATAAGTGCTTTTAATCTTTTTCTAAACTTTTAGACATGTTGCTTTGCGGCTTATATAATTTACTAGAATTTTAACAGCACAGTCTTTGAATATACATAATTTTAGTCTTTTAATATACATAATTTTATGTATGTATGTATACATACCTAATTTTAACAGCACAGTCTTTAAATATACATAATTTTCTTTCATTTATTATTTACCATAGGAATTAGAGCTTTTGTGTTTCCAAGTAGAATTTGTGAAGGGTTTATAAAATTAAGCACTGTAGGGGCTTCCCTGGTGGCGCAGTGGTTGGGAGTCCGCCTGCTGATGCAGGGGATGCAGGTTCGCGCCCCGGTCCGGAAGGATCCCACATGCCGCGGAGCGCCTGGGCCCGTGAGCCATGGCCGCTGGGCCTGCGCGTCCGGAGCCTGGGCTCTGCAACGGCAGAGGCCGTGGCAGTGAGAGGCCCACGTACCGCATGCATAAATAAATAAATAAATAAAATTTAAAATTAAGCACTGTATTAAAATGCACAATTTATATACTGGGGAAACATGAATATATTACTATGACGATGAGGACTATGGTGATTATGACGATTATATTGATGGTAGTGGTAGCAGTGGTGACCTCTAAAAATGTCCCCACTTCCATTCATTATATCTCAACCCTATGGCATTTAAGGCAGAATTACAAGAAACATATCTTTCTATAGAGGTGGCATAGAATTTATGAGCAATTCTATTGTCTAAAGTCACTGTTTAAATCAACTATACGTCAATAAAAAAATAAAAATTAAAAAAAATAATAAAGACTTTTTTTGGGGGGACTTGTTTTTTAAACATCTTTATTGGAGTATAATTGCTTTACAATGGTGTGTTAGTTTCTGCTTTATAACAAAGTGAGTCAGTTATACATATACATATGTCCCCATATCTCTTCCCTCTTGCGTCTCCCTCCCTCCCACCCTCCCTATCCCACCCCTCTAGGTGGTCACAAGGCACCTAGCTGATCTCCCTGTGCTATGCGGCTGCTTCCCACTAGCTATCTATTTTACGTTTGGTAGTGTATATATGTCCATGCCACTGTCTCACTTTGTCCCAGCTTACCCTTCCCCCTCCCGGTATCCTCAAGTCCATTCTCTAGTAGGACTGAGTCTTTATTCCTGTCTTGCCCCTAGGTTCTTCATGACCCCTTTTTTATTTTTTAGATTCCATATATGTGGGTTAGCATACAGTATTTGTTTTTCTCTTTCTGACTTACTTCACTCTGTATGACAGACTCTAGGTCCATCCACCTCACTACAAATAACTCAATTTCATTTCTTTTTATGGCTGAGTAATATTTCATTGTATATATGTGCCACATCTTCTTTACCCATTCATCTGTTGATGGACACTTAGGTTGCTTCCATGTCCTGGCTATTGTAAATAGAGCTGCAATGAACATTTTGGTACATGACTCTTTTTGAATTATGGTTTTCTCAGGATATATGCCCAGTAGTGGGATTGCTGGGTCATATGGTAGTTCTATTGGTAGTTGTTTAAGGAACCTCCATACTGTTCTCCACAGTGGCTGTATCAATTTACATTCCCACCAGCAGTGCAACAGGGTTCCCTTTTCTCCACACCCTCTCCAGCATTTACTATTTGTAGATTTTTTGATGATGGCCATTCTGACCGGTGTGAGGTGATATCTCATTGTAGTTTTGAATTGCATTTCTCTAATGATTAATGATGTTGAGCATTCTTTCATGTGTCTGTAGGCAATCTGTATATCTTCTTTGGAGAAATGTCTATTTAGGTCTTCGGCCCATTTTTTGATTGGGTTGTTTGTTTTTTTGATATTGAGCTGCATGAGCTGCTTGTAAATTTTGGAGATTAATCCTTTGTCAGTTGCTTCATTTGCAAATATTTTCTCCCATTCTGAGGGTTGTCTTTTCGTCTTGTGTATGGTTTCCTTTGCTGTGCAAAAGCTTTGAAGTTTCATTAGGTCCCATTTGTTTATTTTTGTTTTTATTTTCATTTCTCTAGGAGGTGGGTCAAAAAGGATCTTGCTGTGATTTATGTCATAGAGTGTTCTGCCTATGTTTTCCTCTAAGAGTTTGATGGTGTCTGGCCTTACATTTAGGTCTTTAATCCATTTTGAGTTTATTTTTAAGACACTACTATTTTTATGTGGATTAATTATCCACCTATCAGAAGGTGCATCTCCACAACCAAGTGACTGCCGCCTTTAACATTTTTCTTATTGAAATCAAATTTCAGGTGATATATATTCTGTTCCTTGCATATAGTGCTTGGAATAACCTAAAGTCTTACCAGTTTTTTGGGTTTTTTAAATAAATTTATTTATTTATTTTTTTGGCTGCATCAGGTCTTTATTGCTGCACACAGGACTTTCTCTAGTTGTGGCGAGTGGGGGCTACACTTCGTTGCGGTGCACAGGCTTCTCATTTCTCATTGTGGTGGCTTCTCTTGTTGCGGAGCATGGGCTCTAGACACACGGGCTTCAGTAGTTGTGGCACACGGCCTCAGCAGTTGTGGCTCGTGGGCTTTAGAGCACAGACTCAGTAGTTGTGGCGCACAGGCTTAGCTGCTCCGCGGCACGTGGGATCTTCCCGGACCAGGGCTCGACCCCGTGTCCCCTGCATTGGCAGGCAGATTCTTAACCACTGCGCCACCAGGGAAGTCCCCCTCCCAGCTTTTTTAAAGTGAGACTTCCAGTCTCTTATGTTTAATGGGATTGATGTCATACATTTGAAATTGGGATCATATACAATATACTTTAATTACATATGACATTAAGTCTAACTTCCACAAGTTTTATATCTATATATGTATATATAATTATATGTGTGTATTCATGTTTGTGTGTGTGTATACATGAAATCTCCTAATATTGGAGATAATTCATTTTCCCAAGCTGTAGATCACAAAATATTTATTCCTACCAAAATTATAATATCATTTCAAAGTCCATTTGCCACCCAAGATATTGCTTATTCTTCTCTCTTTTCTACTAACTAACTTTTATTCATTTTGATAATGCAGACTATATTACAAACAGTATATTATTTCTTATCAGGCCAGTCTTTTTTTTCCCCACTTGTCTGAACCATGCACTCTGGTGTAATCACTGTGATTTAGCTTTGATAAAATATTGATTGAAAGGCCATCAGCTACCTGGCCCAAATACGACATATAAAAACTAGAATCATTTCCAATCAAATTTCCTTAAAAATGGAAAACAAAAAATTGAAAAGACTTTAAACCAATGATGCTCTTTAATTTACATGCAATGGGCATATTTCTGTTGGCAGCAAAACCATGTTGGATTCAGAGTAATGGACTGTGGGTCCCTATAAGACATAAATTTAATTACTTTATGTGCCTGCTCTGAGTCCATCCGTCTGCCCAAGAGAATCAAATCTGGGAAAGCATAGGACTCCAGATTCAGAGAATGGGCATTGCATTCATAACTGAGCAGTTACTTTAGCAAATTAAATATGCAGAGTTAATTAAAAAAATAGTTATTGAGATTTTTGAGATGCTTGTTTTGGAAGGGTAAAACCTGGTAGCCAACAAAGACCAAGAACCAACTATAGTCAAGCAAAGTTGGGTTTACTAGCCTGCAGAAACGAGGGAGAAGTTACATCAGGTGAACAATGGAACATCTGAGAAGAGGAAATTTGGAGGGTCTTATTGTAGGATTTGAGCATGCAGTGTGACTTTGGTAAAAGCTTAAGTGATGGTCTTTTCTGCATTGGGTGCTATCAGGAAGTGGTGGGGGGCTTGAAAGATTGGGCGTCTTCTTAAGCATCGTCTAGTAGGTGAGAGGAACGAAGCAGAGCTTCATTGATAAAGATGCAGCAGTCACGTTAGACTGAAAAGGGAGGTGTTTCATTGTTTTTAGGTTTGCAAAATGTCCTTCCCTCTGTCTTTTATCTACCCTACTCATGGTGTGTTCTTGTCTGATAATTGTCGATAACTTAAAATAGTTTAATTGCGAATACTATGACCTGGCTAATAGCTACCAGCTAATTAAAGATAATTTGGAAGATTTCCATAAATTATTTCCTTATCTAAAGGACAATTATCATGTTGCCTGACAAAAATATAACTGAACATTTAGTGGCCTTGATCAAATGTAAACACAAATGTGGGGTAGGTCAAATGTGGTTTATTAATCACGTACATTGAGTGTATATGGAAGGTATTGTGAATGCGAAGGTGAATATACGTACTCACAGAACATGCTATGTCCAGGGCACTGAGCTGAGGGCTTCAAGTGGGTCCATTTGATACATACAGTAGTCACAACCACCCAGTAAGGAAGTTTCTGTGTCCTCTACAAATTGATTCTTTATAAGCCTAGCTAGACCCTCACTTACATTTATGCTCCTTTGGCTGTTCAAAACTTTTTGCTCTTCTCAAAGGCCAAACACAAGCCCTGCTTTTTATTCTCAGAAAATGGCGACCTCCTCCTTGATGAGAAGATGGAAACCATAATTGATCTGATCTCCCACAAAGGTGTTCTCTTTACTTCAAATGTCTGTTTCTTCATTCCTCCTCTCTTCCTATCCTCCTATAGTTTGTCAGGTCATGGTCCTCTCTTTGTCAATGTTAACCCTTCCTCCTATATTCTTGATTTCATCTATTTTTACCTTTTTTTTTCTTTTGGTTTACAGCATTGATTATTCTCTAACCCACATGTGTCTCCTTCATTATATACTTAACCATTGGTGACTTTACTCTGCTTTAAAAAAATGTGTAGATCCTTTCTATCTTGTTTTCATGTTTCTCAGGGTGCTGGTCTCAGAGAACTTTACTTTTCTCTGTTTTCTCCCTCAGTGAAGCCATCTACTTCCTCAGCTCTAGCTGTCATAGAGATGACCTCCTTATCTATATTGCTCATCCTGCCTCTGTTTTGAGTTCCACACCTGTGTTTCCAGCCACCTTGTAGGTGCCCCCACCCTTGGATAGCCCCATGGAAGTTCAAACTTCATGTTCACAATTTGTCTCATAATCTTTCCTCCCAATCCAGTTTCTTTTCCAGGCCTCCCTAGGGTTTGAGCAAACCTCCATAAATATTATTTCTCTAAGCCGAGATCTTGCAAGGAAAGTGTAGCTATGAGTTTAGGGTTGTTATGGTCTTTGACAGTGGCTTGGAGTATAGCTCTTCTTTCTGGGTGAGAGCTATATGATTTAATATTCAACTGAGCTTGGAGTAGAAAGGATAGAAAATCTCTTATTCATTGACAGGTGATTTTTATTCCAGGCAATTGTGCTCAAACCCTCCGAGATGTTTTGGCTCAGTCTACCCACATGCAAGCTTCCTTTTTCTTGTAAATTCTACTTCTACAATATACTTCTACTCTGTCCTTCCCATTCCATTCCCTTACCTCCATCCAGGTTGCACCTTTGTTACCTTTTAATCTTATTATTGCAGTGTTTTCCTAGTGTCAACACCTGGCCCTTCCCTTTCTTATTTAGCCTTCCCCCAAATACATGAATAAAATTTGACATTAACATTTTTTAAACTTTATTTGCAAGGATATGGTCTTAATATAACAATTGGGAGTACCTTAGTAGGTAACTATCCCTACCATATGATTATTGCCAGAAAGAGGGTACAGATTAGATCTCTGAATCTGAAGTCATTTTTTTAATAGCAAGACTCAAACTTGCCTGCCCAGGATATACCAGAACTACTTCACTACTCAAAGCTGTGGATGGCTTACGTAGATTGTTCTACGAAGATGTCGTACTGTAGACCCACAGTGTGATGATGTCTCTGTGTGTATACAGACCTAAAATTTTTCTGAGAAGAATTTAACCTCCAAATAGAGGAGGTTTATTTCATATGGAGTGAGTAGGTTCTCTTAAATTCTTTTTAGCCTCCTTAATTTGACACGATCCATCCAATGCCAAATGTGGCTGATGGTTAAAACGTAGGGGTCCATGTGTAACCAGCAGCAAAGAAAGCTACATTCCAAGTCCTTGTCAAGAAGTATAACCATTCCAAAGTCACTGCTATTCCTACCTTTCAGAACCTTGGCTAAGAGAAAATAAAATTTTGGGAGGAGCATTTGGAAAATGTGCAGTATATCCATTCTCCTTGGTTCATCTAAATTATATCCCTGGATTAACCTGCGAAAGCCGTCTTACTTGGATGACTGTGTCCCACTGACCCCCTGAAAAATAGCTTTTCCTAAAGTATGCATTGGCATAATGCCATTCACTTACATTTGAAGGAATGTATGATAAATAGCCCTTGGAAACTTGCTTGCTTACTTTAAAGCTGTTGTTCATTAAGATTACATAGTATCTGCTCCTTTCAGACTTATGGGAGAAATATCTCTCTTGCCTCCGTATTGGGAATCATTTTTCCGTGTATCTGGTTTATTTTCTTACCTAATGAACACAGGGAATCATGTAATTTATTGCTAAGTAACTCTGATAAATTTTTAACATCTTTATTGGAGTATAATTGCTTTATAATGGTGTGTTAGTTTCTGCTTTATAACAAAGTGAATCAGCTATACATATACATATATCCCCATATCTCCCCCATCTTGCGAATCCCTCCCACCCTCCCTATCCCACCCATCTAGGTGGACACAAAGCACCGAGCTGATCTCCAGGTGCTATGTAGCTGCTTCCCACTAGCTATCTATTTTACATTTGGTAGTGTGTATATGTCCATGCCACTCTCTCACTTCTTCCCAGCTTATCCTTCGCCCTCCCTGTGTCCTCAAGTCCATTTTCTACACCTGCGTCTTTATCCCTGTCCTGCCCCTAGGTTCTTCAGAACCATTTTTTTTTATCTCTGATAAATTTTAATGGCATTCATTTTATTAGCCTCACTGTACTTTCTTTCCCTTTGTCTCATTTTTCTCACTTATTGGTACTACAACACTTTATACAAGTTTGGAAGCTGCCTAAAATCCTTTTGGAGAGCAAGGTGAGCTATACTTAAATTCTGTGAAGGGAGACTCCTAATACATTATTTTCCCAGTCAAAAGCCACAACACAAAGACCGCAAAAATTAAAGACTCAGCAGCCTGTGTTTGAGTTTGCCGCCATATAATCCTCAAGCTACTTTAACCAACTGTTATTCCTACCGTCTGCCCCCATAACTCTGTTCTTTCACTGGTCATAATTATTTGTAGTATGTGTTTGGCTGTGAGAACTTTCTTTCTTGCCTTGCTCTTGCTGACTTTCAACGTGGAATTTCTTCCCCGTCACACCTGCAGTTTCTGTTGGTCAGATCTTACCTATCAGTAACGGTGTATCTCTTCCACCAATCTCTTTCTGATTCGCACAGCCAGATGTGATCTCACTTTATTTGGAAGACTCTCAAAGCCCTCTGTGGGCTCCTGTTGTATAGATACTTGTACATTCCTCACCACTCTCTACCCCATTTTTAGATTGTAGGTCCATGGAGGTTTGGAGGTCAAGGACTGTACTATTCCTATTATTTCTGGTGGCACTAAAGCTCAAATTTTTGATGAAAATAGAACAGTATTTTTTATTGAAGTCTAGTTGATTTACAGTGTTGTATTAATCTCTGCTGTACAGCAAAGTGATTCAGTTATACATAGATACACATTCTTTATATTCTTTTCCATTATGGTTTATCACAGGGTATTGAATATAGTTCCCTGTGCTATACAGTAGGACCTTGTTGTTTATCCATTCGATATACATTAGTTTGCATCTGCTAGTCCCAAGCTCCCAATCCTTCCTTCCCCCACTCCCCTTTCCCCTTGGCAACCACAAGTCTGTTCTCTATGTCTGTGAGTCTAAAACAGTCCTTAAATAAAGACTCACCCTCAATTAAAGAATTCAGGACTGGCTTTCGCTCCAAATCAATGTGGAAGACAAAACGGGGAGACAATACTAAGCTCATCAGATGCCTGCATTTTCTCTAAAAGGTCTAAAAGTTTGGACATTCTCCCCCAGAAAGTTACTGTAATTAACGGTCATCCATTGCAGGCTTAGCGCAGCATCCATCTGATGGCTTTTGCAGATCCAAGTCTTCACCCACCCTCATCCATTCTCTCTATAGCCACCAGAGCCATCTTTCTACCACACATATGACTGGCCTCCCATCCTTCCACAACCTTCCAAACATCAGCCTCAGTCCTTAGCCCATGTACACAGCCCTTCCTGAGCCTGGCGCCTGCTGCTGCAGACTCACCTCTTACTCCTCCTGTGCTCCAGGCAGAGGGCACTCCTCTCAGCTCCCAGGATGGGCCAAGCCACCAGGGTCTTCATATAAGTGAGAGTATGGTAGCTATGAGCAGTCCCTCTGGCTAGAATGCTGTTTCCTCCATGCTTCAACCTGATGCTTTCTCAGCAGGGATCTGTAGCTGGTTTTGCAGGGCTTGTCTCGATGTTTCCTTCTCCTTAGAAGTCTCCCTCATCCTTCCATCTTGTCCTAGAGTTGCCCATTTTTCTTATTCCCTCAGATCCCTGGGAATATCTCCATCATAAAATTTAATGCACTAAATCATCATTTTCTGCTAAATTACCTTTCTTTCTCTCTAGAGTCAAGACTGTAAACTCCTTTAGAGCAGGGACTACTTCTATTTACCTTATTTCTCTGTGACCCAGTAGTATCGGGGTAGGTGTTTAACAAATATTTGTTTATTGAATAAATAATACCTACTTGTAAGAATGCTGAATGGCAAGAAACACATTGTGTATAATCCTAACCTTAACTTCAAAAGATGAAAATAGCAAGAGGAAAACAGATTCTGAACTCCCAAGAAGTTAGAGAAAAAGTGAAAGGATTTGGAGAAAGCAGAATTACTGAGAGGAGCTTTATATGAAATAATTTAAAATATTGGTGGAAATCTACAATGTGTCTGTTAGAACTATAACTACGCTTTATCACTGCCACTTATCTGGAAGGTTTCATTTTTGTTAATTGTTTTCCCTAGATAGTCATCACATTTATTTATCTTACCAACATCATTATAATGGATTCCCCAGTCACCTTCTGAAAGTACTTTTATACCCTTTTCATTGTCCAGGTCTCTCATATGGACACCACTGCAAACATACTGGTCTCAGTGACGTAGCATTTTTGCCTCATTTGTGTGTGTGTGTCATTTCTTAAATCAATTCTTCAGTGGCGTGTGTCATGCCTTTTGCAGATTTTCTGGAAGACATGCATCCAAGTGCCCCACCATCATTGTGAATGGTAATCAAGACAAGTAACGGCCTTTAGCTTATTTTCATTAATGAAATGGAAACGCGCCATACCCAATCCATTAGTGACGCACTATTATACTGAGAGCTTACTGAAAAAAGGCAGCCAGCCAGTGGACGTAAGGCTGTTTTCCCTTAAGTAGGATTTTCAACCAGGATCAGACAAGGCACCCTTTCATCTAGCAGGAAAGTTTGTGCTCTCCTCCCCTTCCTCTTTCTCATTTTGTTTTGTCCCAGTTTGTCCTGACAGCCCATAAGGAATTTAACTGTTTTCTAAATGACACTGAAAATTCTTGCAGATTAACTGTTTCATAAAGAAAAAAAAAATCAATTCGTCTTTTGAAAACCTTTCTGTTTGATTGTTTCTGTCTGTGGATTTTAGCTTCCTGAATTTCTTACTCTCAAAGAGGTGATTTCCCCTTGATTTTTTTTTTCATTATAAAACTGGATATAAATATAAAATATGTAGCCATTTTGTTTTTTAAAAAATTATTATTATCATTCTTTTAGCAGTCATGTAGTAAAACCCCCCTGTTATTTTCATTCCTTTAGAAAATTGTTTGATTGATGGCCTTGAACTCAGCTAGTTCAGGCCACAGTTGAGGGTTTTTTAATCCCCTAAACTCAATTGAATTATTTTGCCCTTTGCTGATACTTTATAAGGTGTCTGCTTGCTTTAAAGTTTACACCCCTGACATTCGTACTTATCACCCAAGCCACTTAGACTTCAAGTTTATTGGAAGGGCTAATTCCACACGATGCTAAAGTGCACACGTGTGTATACAGTCCAGTTCCTAAAATACCTTTCCTTAGGAATCTCACGAAGAGTGGAATGCAACCACTCAGCCAGAGCAAAGGACATCAGCCTCACGGGCCTTTTGCTACAATTGCTAAGTTATGTGTTACAAAGATCAGTATTGAAGCATGTGATATAACCGATGCATTGAAGCCTGGGGAAGGGCAGTGGGTGACCTTCTTCATCTCTTCCGCACCACAATCCACTCCCAGGGACAGAATGAGAAGACGAGAGAACCTTAGAAATACAATTCCCAGGCCCCACACCAGACATACTGAATCCAAAACTGGCCATGGACCCAGCACTATCGTCTTTAACAGCCCTCCAGGTGGTTCTGAGGCACAATCAAGTTTGAGAACCACACTTGCCAGCCAAGGAGCCAATCACAGGCATGCGTGTGAATGGGGGAAGGAAAAAACACTTAAGACAATGGAGGATTAAATTTATGATCGAATAAAAGTAGAAATGCTTATTATCCTGTATTATTCCAACTTTTTCCTTCCTTCCAGAATTCCATCATATATTGTTGTTGTCTTGTATGATTTCCTTCCTTCTGCTTGATGTGTTTTTAAAGACCAACAGAACTGGACTTAGGTTGGAATCTGAGTAGAGCGGGTCCTTGGGGAGAAAGAGATGAATCCCTAGTTGCATTTACGCTCTACACTCAAAACTATCAGGGTTCATGGCCTGTAATGATATATTTAAGAACTCGCGGGACAAAGAAACCGTGTGAACTGGCACATGGGTGTAGTGTATGTATTCACTAGGGCACGGTTCTTTCCCAGGAGATACTTTTAGGATTATTAAGACCCCAAACCAGAATGGGAGCTCAATCCTATCTCTTAATGTGGAGGGGAGGGAACCAACATTGTTTACAAACATAACAGCAGTAATTCCTGGGTGTGAAGTGCTTATGGTCTTCTTTTCCCCTTTCTATTACATTCATACTCATACTTCATACTTCAGGAAGGTCTTCCTAATGTCAAGAGTTTTCATTCCATTTTTAAAAGGACCAAGGACATATATATTATAATAAGAGTCTTGGTCCTTTTAAAGAACTCATGGCAGCCCATGAGTTCAGGGAAGGACTCATATATTGTCAACAAGCATCTTCTTCCCCAGCACATTCCTTTGAGCCTCTAGTAATTAGGACAGTAACTAAACTGGTCTTTTTTATTTTCCACTGGTATGAAATACAGCTAAGAGGATTACTCCATACTTGGATATTAAAGCTCTTTTTGTAACTGGCAGCATTATTCACTGTTTGTATTTCTAAGATACATAAAACTAGAAACAAAGCTTTCAACTGAGCCCCTAATTTCACACCCAAGTTGACCTTGGTTGTCTACAGACTCACTGTGACTTATGGCTAATGAGGACAGTTGTGCTTTTCTCTCCTCCTCTTCACCCTGCCCCCAACCCTTTGCCAGTGCCTGCAGAATCCTGGGTAGAATTGGGAAGAAATTTTATTGGGCATATATTTACTTACCCCCAGCACCTTTCACAATTGTTTTCAGTTCCTTTGGGGATATATATATTTTTCTGTTTTATTTTCCTTTTCTTAATGCAAGATCCGTCAAGGAAGAATGATAGAAGTTCAGAGTATGTAACATAAATCTATCACTTATACTTAATTAATCTTTTGATCATTTATGTGAATTATAGATTTCCTTAGGGAACATATTTAAGCATAATTTTCCAAACAGCCCTCAGGGTAGCAGATTTAAATTTTGTAGCATATTGGAATTGCCAGGTGAGCATTAAATATTAATGCCCAGGCCACACTCCAGGCCAATTAAATCAGGTTCTCTGTAGGTGGGCCCCAGGCATCAGCATTTTCTTCAAATGGCTCAGGTGATTCCAATGTAAAGCCAACGTTGAGAACCAGGGTCCTAGAGACTGTGCCTCCATCTCATGAGATGTTACTGTATTTAAAAAATTAAAAGTGCTGAGGTCCAGCACTTTTGGGAAGTATAACAAACTGCATTTTTCTTCTTAAGATGCTTGTAGGTTCACAATAAATATTTGCAAACTAAAGATGGAGAAGTACTTCAGGGGAAAAAAACAGTGGATATAAAGAAGGAAGGAGGAAAAAGAGAGAAAGGAAACCTCATCTGCAAGAAAAATGAAAATACCTGCTTAGCTTGGTTTATTCCTTCATTTTTCAAATTTTTTGACTCAGAGTAAACAAGACTGTGGAACAGCTGTAAAAAATTCCTTGAAAGAGCCTTCCATGGAATATTATTTGGAAGATACTGAATAAAAGAAATCCAGTGCAAAGTCTTTTCTTGCAATGCTCACTAAAAACCTGCAGATATCCAGATTTGTTTCACCCTCATGAGGTATTTGTATTTAAAGTAACTTACTGAGGTTAGCATACAAGTTCAGAATTTACACAAGGTGTCTGATAGAAACAGGATACTTGGGTCACAGGCAGTAAACAAGATTTAGTTGAGGAAAGTCAATCTCCCCCAAATCCACAGAACAAACAAGTTCGATGAATGGTACCTGGAGAGATCCCACATGTAGTAAACACTGGAAAAGTTTGGGAAATCCAATCAGGTAAGAAAATGGAGTGATAGCAGAAATATGCCAGGATACCTGAGATCTAGTACTTGGTGGCCCATTCAGGGTCAATACAAATAAAGTGATAGTTTGGGACTATTCCAGATCCCTACACTCCATTTGATATTCTCTTCTCCTAGGCTTTTCTAAAAACCTCAGAACTTTATACCCCTGGGGCCTGTCCCATCAACTCTAATCCTATAGTTTCTTCTGCCCTTCATCAAAACTAGCCTCAGTCTCTTTCTCAGGATTCTCCTAGCTCCTTCTTGAGGGCCAGTTATATGGTAAAATACCAGTTTCTGACTGAGTTAACATTTAATCCCAGGGTGGAATTTTAGGCACTGTGGTAGATTGTTTCCATTTTAGTTGCAGGGCCGTTGCAGAATGATGGTGGGCATTCTCCATATGAGTTTCCTCAGAAATCTCAAAAAATTCTGCTAATTAGTGTCTCCTAATTAGGAAAAGTTTTTGAGATGCTGTAAATAGTAATGAAAAATATTTAAAGTAATTAGGCAAATTGGATTCGGATAAACATTTGAAAGGCAGAGCCAACTCTCAAATGTCAGAGAAGGCTCTGTAAGCAGTTGAGTTTTATTGACAGAATAAGAGGACCAAATGCCTAGTAGGCAAGGTAACAGAGGCCTGTGCTACCCCTGACCCGCTGTTCTGGGCAGTTCTATCAGAGCTGATGATGTTGTGTATTTTTTAAACTCATTTTCTCATTTGCCTAATTTCCCCTTTCAAATTCATATGACCTCCTCAACCACAAGGAATAATTAAACACTCAGCTCAAAAAGATTTAATTTAAAAATAAATGTATTGATTCATGTACCTGAAAAGCCATAGAGAGAACTGGCTCAAATGATATCTCTAAAGACCTGTTTTCTTTCTACTAAGCTGTGGTGTATCATCTTCACAGCCTCACGTCTGATGAACCCAGCCTACCCGTTCCTCCCCGTCATTGTCAAGGTAGCAATGATGCCCTTACATGCTCACACTTACATGCCAAAGGAAGAGAAAAGGCAATTTCTAGAAGTTTCTACACATACAAAAGAATATTTTCCTCTCCCAGAATTCCTAATAAACATCTTCTCTAGTTTCATTGGTTCTGCGAGGGTTATTTTCATCCATTTCTGGACAGGGGATCAGGGTATACTAACTGTGGAGTCAGTCACATTCTAATTATGTGATTGGGGAAGGGGGGGCTGCATAAGAATTCCCAAAGGAAATACAGGTTACATTGGGAAGGGAAAATGGATTTTGAGTGGTTGAAAGTAACTGGTCACTGTACCTGCCCTCTTATCATTCTTCCTGCCCTGCTGTCTAGAATCTACACTTACTATAGACTTGGATTTTTCACTTTTGATCTAGGGTCACGGTTTAGTCATTGATCCCTCTTTTTAAGTTTCTTTTCTTGTTTTATAAATATCCTTTAGATAAGAATTAAGGATATTTTTTAGTAAATTAAAATCCATGTTTGTTTTTTTTTTTTTTTTTGCGGTACGCGGGCCTCTCACTGTTGTGGCCTCTCCCGTTGCGTAGCACAGGCTCCGAACGCACAGGCTCAGCGGCCATGGCTCACGGGCCCAGCCGCTTTGCGGCACGTGGGATCTTCCCGGACCGGGGCACGAACCCGTGTCCCCTGCATCGGCAGGTGGACTCTCAACCACTGCGCCACCAGGGAAGCCCTAAATCCATGTATTTTTATTTTCTATAAGAGTGCCTGAAATTCATCAAGGAGGAGATTGGTTTATATCTGCCACTATAAGACTCATAACACCTTTTTTTTTTTTTTTTTTTTTTTTGCGGTACGCGGGCCTCTCACTGTTGTGGTCTCTCCCGTTGCGGACCACAGGCTCCGGACGCGCAGGCTCAGCAGCCATGGCTCATGGGCCCAGCCGCTCCGCGGCACGTGGGATCCTCCCGGACCGGGGCACGAACCCGCATCCCCTGCATCAGCAGGCGGACTCTCAACCACTGTGCCACCAGGGAAGCCCTCATAACACCTTTTTATTAATTCCCTTTTTTTTTTTAATAAATGTATTTATTTATTTATTTTTGGCTGTGTTGGGTCTTTGCTGCTGCACACAGGTCCCCTCTAGTTGCGGTGAGCGGGGGCCACTCTCGGTTGTGGTGCGTGGGCTTCTCATCGCAGCGGCCTGTCCTGCCCTGGAGTACGGGCTCCAGGTGCGTGGGCTCAGCAGTTGTGCCTCACGGGCCCAGCCACTCCGTGGCATGCGGGATGCCCCCGGACCAGGGCCCAAACTCGCATACCCCTGCCCCTGCATGGGCAGGCGGACTCCCAACCATTGCGCCACCAGGGAAGCCCCATTCCTTTTTTTTAAATATTCTTTCCCATTACAGTTTATCATAGGATATTGAACATATTGATAGTTCTCTGTGCCATACAGTAGGGCTCTGCTAACCCCAACCTCCCACTCCATTCCTCCCCCAACGCCCCCCACCCCCGCCCTTGGCAACCACAAGTCTGTTCTCTATGTCTGTGCGTCTGTTTCGTAGATAGGTTCACTTGTGTCATACTTTAGATTCCACATAGAAGTGATATCATATGGTATTTATCTTTCTCTTTCTGACTTCACTTTGTATGCTAGTCTCTAGTTGTATCCATGTTACTGCAAATGGCATTATTTCCTTCTTTCCATTGTATATACATACCACATCTTCTTTATCCATTCATCTGTTGATGGACATTAGGTTGTTTCCATGTCTTGGCTATTGTAAATAGTGCTGCTACGAACATATGTGTGCATGTATCTTTTTGAATTATAGTTTTGTACAGATATATGCCCAGGAGTGGGATTGTTGGATCATATGGTAGTTCTATTTTTAGTTTTCTGAGGAACCTTCTCACTGTTTTCCACAGTGGCTGCACCAACTTACATTCCCACCAACAGTGTAGGAGGGTTCCCTTTTCTCCACACCCTCTCCAGCATTTCTTATTTGTACACTTTTTAATGATGGCCATTCTGACTGGTGTGAGGTGGTACCTCACTGTAGTTTTGATTTTCATTTCCCTAACAATTAGCAATGTTGAGCATCTTTTCATGTGCCTAATCTGTATGTCTTCTTTGGAGAAATAAGACTCATAACATCTTAAACATAGTTGGCTTTCATAAATATTTTTTAATGACATGTGGGAAACACAGTGCCTTGGTCATGAGAAAGAAAAACAGGACCTAAACTCCAGAAAAATCTATAGTTAACATTCTAGGAAAACAGTGTCCATAGTAGCCTGTGAGTTTGTGAAGGAGTGTTCCCAGGCCCTAAACAGAAGCTAACGTCTCCTGGGATATAGAAATCAAGGTCAGATGGTAGGACCAGGCCAAGGAAGATACGGAAATGAAATTAAGAATAGTCTGTATCTATACTGATTTTTCTGTTTGACCCTTACTGCCTAACTTCTTCTATACCACCACCCTAAAAAGTGCACTTCTGGTCTTCCTGTTCATATTTTTTAATAACCGTTGCTTTTATTTCTTTTTGGAACTGCTTCTTAGATGCTTCTCTCAATGATCCAACCCTTTATTTATTTCTCCAGTAGATAGAAAATACTAAGATTTGGGGCAACTTTTCAGTCTTTTTGAGTCATCTGTATCCAAGTCTATTTTCTCTGTTTAAGAATGTAACCCAGATGTCACTGGATCCTGAAATACTATGAAACCAGATAAGATTGTCTGGAACCCCCAATTCCATGCCCTTTAGAAGTCCAAGGCTTTCTGAATTATGTATTTACGTTTTTGAGACCATATATTCACCTGTGTCTGCTCTGTCTACTCCACACTGATTCAGATGTAAAATTCACCCTCTTTCCAGTTTTCCCCCCAAAATCCTACTCAGAATAACATTAGGGAAGGCTTGAGTCATGTTCAGTAATGGACATGTAATGGACATGTAAGCAATTTCAGACTGAATATAAAGATTCATCCCTGTGCTTAAAATGCCCTTCAGCGACCCCCTGCCCCACCATGGGATTCCGCCAGCGCTTCCCCTCCACGTGCTCCTGGCCACCTCTCTCCTCCCACTTTCCTCTAGCTCCTCCGGGCTTCCTCCCTCTCCCTCTTTCTCAGAAACACAAGTTCCCTCCATTTACAACTATCTCTTCATGTACGTTAAGTGTCTGTCACCCATGCCTTAGGAGACTCTGTTGATACCAAGTGTCTTATCAATGTAATTTCCAAGAGAAAGAAATGAACATTTCCTGCCTAAGCTGATTTCTGATCCTGCCAAACTATGAAGATAATGACATTTCCATCTTGTCATAATAATAAAATCAATAAAAATAAAACCAGGGGCTTCCCTGGTGGCGCAGTGGTTGAGAGTCCGCCTGCCGGTGCAGGGGACGTGGGTTCGTGCCCCGGTCCGGGAAGATCCCACATGCCGCAGAGCGGCTGGGCCCGTGAGCCATGGCCGCTGAGCCTGCGCGTCCGGAGCCTGTGCTCCGCAACGGGAGAGGCCACAACAGTGAGAGGCCCGTGTACCGCGATCAATCAATCAATCAATCAATCAATCAATAAAACCAATAGTAATGACTGTTCCTATTAGGTTGTTAGTATATACCCAGCTCTATGCTAAGAGCCTTGTATGCATTATTTGACTAATATGTCTCAAAAAAAAAGCTTTCGAGTATGAATATTTGACTCCATTTTACAACGCACTAAGAGATTTATAGCTACAAATTGAGATTTTTCTTAACCATCATGCTAAACAACTCAAGTAAACTGCGAGCAGGTGGACTGGGGTAAAGCTGAACATACGTGAGATGGTGCAGTTCACGGTGATTCTTAAGACCTCAATGGGAGTGGGTTGAAATTTACCCCAAGATGATGTCCTTTGTCTGTCCATTGTTTGACAGCTGTTATCAAACAAGTTTTTCTTCAATTTTTGTGGCAAAAAGTGGAATCTGGACTCTGGTACCAGAAGGTCTCTTTCCTGCTGGTCCTCCTATCCCTTACCCTTAACTCTTTACTTTGAACACATCCTTGGAGGCAAGAATGGTAATATCTGTAGCTCAGCAGAAACTCCTCTATTATGCTTTTGTGTTGCCAAAGTTATATATGCTCACATGGATAGGGTAATATTGTTCCAATCTGGGTTTTTTCCCCCTAAATATGTACAGTTCCTAGAATTACTTTTCTCAAATAGCTTTATGCTCTACTTTTGCAGTTTTCAACTTGTTGTTGCTTTATATTATTTTTTCCTCCTTATTTAGAACATTACCCCATCTTCCCTGCTTCTCCTCACTTCCTTCTTATCTTCACTTGTTCCCCACCCATCTTAGATCAATCTCTAATGTGAATATTCTATCTAGTCGAGTAGGTCAGGTTCCACACCTGAAAGTCTCTTGACTCAAAACCAAACGCACACAAAAACTATATGTTTGTTGACTCTTGTAGAGACTGAACTTTGTTTTAAAGGACAATTTAAAGGGCACCCTCAACATTTCCTCTTGTTGACTTTCATTGTCTACTCTAGTTCACTGGAATGGCTAGAATTTATGAAGAGTGGGTCTGAGATGGTTGAGAGGAAATCTTGTGTGTGGAAATGGAATTTACTGTGTGTATGTCAGCCTGAATGAGTGCTTTTTCAGTTTGTCTGAAGTGTCCTCACCTAGTCCAATTTAATGCTTTAGTCACAGACTTAAGTAGAAAACAACAAAGCTTTGAGGCACATGGAGGACTTGTCTATCTTCTTGACAAAATCCCTCCATTCTTTCATTTCCAAAACGGAGAAGAAAACTCCGTTTCCTAGAGGAAAGATCAAGCGAGCCTTGAGAGGCTGAGGGTGTTAGTTGTTGGCCTGTGTGTTCATGTAAGTTTCTGAAAGTGCTATCCAGGTAATAGGTCAGTCAGGTCATTTGTTAAAGTGATTTTTTCTTCTTGAAGCTTGCAAATTTAGAGGCAGATTTAAGTAAACATTGATTTGACCTCAACAGCCTCTCTCATTTGAAGAGGTCATTACTTTACAGAGACTCTTAATTCTTTGCAATAATAATAAGCAAAAATAATAGAGAATGTTAAGAAACAAAAAGGATGGTATAAACAGACAGGAAATTTAAATACAACAAGGGAAGACTAACAAGAAAGTAATAATACAGTAGACCAACTTAATCTGTTCCTGGATACTGTGTAAATGTAAAATTGGCAATAATGAATAATATATAAAATTAAATAGCTTTATATATGTCAGACAATAAAGGAGAAAGGAACTACCCAGGACATCCAGTGGGTTGGTAATGAAATCTGTTTTTTCTGGGCTCTATCAGGTCCTATTGCCTAACCCATGCTTTAAGACTGTAGTTTATGTTTACTTAGTATTTGGCACATACTAGGGGCTCAATACAGTTTTACTGAATGTTGCTAATTATTGGAATTTTACAGTAGAGCACCGTCACCTCTCAGTTTCCTTAATTTCTCACTTCTGGTGATCTTTTCTCTTTATGCCTTCCATTTCTTTTTCTTGTCTTAGTGCACTGCCTAGAATCTCTAAACAATGTTAGAAGAGATGATACTGAACATCTTTATCTTATTCCAAAATTCAAATAGAAAGCATTCACTGTGTCACCATTAACTGTGAGGTTAGCTGTAAATTTTTTGTTTACAGACTTCTATTCCTAGTTTCCATCTACTCCTAGTGTGCCAAGACATTTCCTCATATGCAGACGTTAGATTTTATAAAAGTTATTTTAAGTCATTACAATGATCATATAATTTTCTTTATGGTGAATTTTGTTGATTGACTTTCAAATATTAAACCTACCTTGCAATCCTGAAATAAATTCTACTTGAACATTATATATATTATATATATTATTATATATTTATATATATTATTATATATATATATTATATATATATATATATATATCTCACTGAGTTGATAAATTTTATTTCCTACACTATTTAGGAAGCTTTTATAAATATTCATGAAAGACATTGGGCTGTAGTTTTTGTAGTTTTCTCTTCTCGTAATGTCCCTTTCAAATTTTGATATAAAGAATATGCTACTTCATAAGATGAGTTGAGAAGTGTTCCTTCTTTAGTACTCTCTGGAAGAATGTATACAAGATTGCTATTATTTACTCCTTAAATGTTTGGAAAATTCACCAGAGAAGCCAGTTGAAGCTGAAGATTTTATTTTGGGAAGGTTTTGGATTCTGAATTTATTTTTTTTAGTAAATATAGACTATGCAGATTTTTTTTTTTTTTTTTTTTTTTTTTTTGCAGTACGCAGGCCTCTCACTGTCATGGCCTCTCCTGTTGCGGAGCACGGGCTCCGGACACGCGGGCTCAGCAGCCATGGCTCACGGGCCCAGCCGCTTTGCGGCACGTGGGATCTTCCCGGACCGGGGAACGAACCCGTGTCCCCTGCATCGGCAGGCGAGCTCTCAACCACTGCGCCACCAGGGAAGCCCTATGCAGAATTTTTATCTCTTTTTGCATCCATTTTACTAAATTTTGCTGTTCAGCAAATTTGTGTATTTTATCTAAGTTGTCAAATGTATTGACATAATTTTACTCGTAATATTCTTTTACTATCTTTTCTACTTACCTCCCCTCTCTACTAAGCCCAAGGAGTCTTTAATTCCTGCTACTCCACTGTGAATATGCTTTCATAGTTGCCTCCATTCTAATTCCTAGTTTTATCTGACTTACTTTTATCTCCTGAGTGGTCTTACTTTTATCTCCTGAGTGGTCTTTGTGGTTCATGGAATCTCTCTTATCTTTCTCTGTATTTCATGTCACCCATCACAGAAAAATTGAGGAGAGGGTAGGAAGGAATTCATGATATCTATATGGAGTTGTTTCAAGTTCAAATTTTAAGACATAGTTTCTTTTTTTTATTATTATTATTTATTGGCTGTGTTGGGTCTTCGTTGCTGTGTGCAGGCTTTCTCTAGTTGCGGTGAGTGGGGGCTACTCTTTGTTGCAGTGCACGGGCTTCTCATTGTCGTGGCTTCTCTTGCTGCAGAGCACGGGCTCTAGGTGTGTAGGCTTCAGTAGCTGTGGCACGTGTGCTCAGTAGTTGTGGCTTGCGGGCTCTAGGGCTCAGGCTCAGTAGTTGTGGCACACGGGCTCAGTTGCTCCACGGCATGTGGGATCTTCCTGGGCCAGGGCACGAACCTGTGTCCCTTGCATTGGTAGGCAGATTCTTAAGCACTGCACCACCAGGGAAGCCCTAGACATAGATTCTTAATCAGCTAAATTTCCATAGTATTATCTTTTATTTTTATTGCTACCACGTGATCTGTGCACATGCTCAAACTTAATGGGCTTTGGTTTTTTCCCATACATTCGTGAAAATTGCTTTTTCTGCACAGTTGAAGGCTTCCATAGACTGTGATCCCGTGGGAATGACAACTTCTCCCTATATTGCAGTGGGTGAGGTTTTGTAAATTTCCAGTCTAAGATCAACCTCCAAGATTCTTCTTTGTTCCTCTCTTTGCTGTTCCTCTCTTTCCTCAGCAACAAATAGGCCTCAACCCCGAATACAATGACGACAATCTGTATTTTTTGTTTAACAGTTTAATGCACACCTCTCTGAGCTATGTTTAGCACTATTCTGGTGAGCTGTATAAGATAACATAGGCTACATACTCCTAAAAATTCTGGGCTCCCGTTTCTATCAAGCCTACTAACTGGTCTTCTTCCCTTTTCAGGTGCTTTTACTCTCGTAGGTGAAGTCTATGCTGCTATCTATATTCACATCTACCTACACTTTAGGGATAATTATTTCATCACTCACAGATGTCTACTTTGATATTTCTGCATTAGTACCTTAAAAAGTAAATAGGCTATAAATTAGCACTAACATAAAACATAATGAAAGCCTACACTATTACTGTTATGGGGGTATCCACCTACTCTCCAGCATTTCATTGGCAGGAGTGGAAGAATATAGGAAGAACTGAGCAGTAGAGGTCCAAGTAGAAGTTCAGCCCTAGTGCCCTAGTGGGGGCACTCTTTCCTTTCAACGAGACCCTCTTCAGCTCTATTCTTCTCTATGGATGGTCTCTCATCCACTGAGTGACATGAAGACTTAGAAGGCATTCTTAGAATTATACTCCAGGCAGCTGTTACTACTTAGCCAATGTGAACATGTGAAATGATACTAATTTGCCACCCCAAGTACACCAACCTCTCCCTAGCTCTGAGATGACAGAATTTTGCAAATCCAAGAAATATAATCCTCAAAACCCCAGAATACCTCTACCTAAGGTAACTCTGTGGCCTCCTCCTGAGCCGCTTACCAGATACTGATGAATCATAATTCAGGTTGTTCCCTATACCCACAAGCTTCCTTTACGAAAGGAAACTTTGTATTAGATGGAACTCATAGTAATCCACACTGCATGCTATTAACATCATCCAGCACAATTTCTGCTTTCTCTGCTCAACTTCCTTTCCTATATCCTTCTCAGTGATTTTCTGGGTTTGATAGGACCTGGACAACTACTCTTGCTGAAATTTGTTAAACCGATTTTTGAATGTTATAGCAAGGACTAGACGCACCAATTTAAAACCTACGTAGTATAACAATAACTCCAAATGAACAAGTTTGATCAATTATTTTATTTTACGAAATTCCAAGAATTGAAATGTGGGGATTTCCTTGCCACTCCTTTGCTCTACAGATAAATAAAAGGAAAAGTTTGCTCAAGGGAAATATATAAAACGTTTTTTATTTGTTTTGCTTTGGTGGGGGAAGAGAAAGTAAATCAGGAGCTAAAAATTTGGAGTTTTCACTTTCTGTTTCTTCAGAAATAATCAATGAGTCCACAGTAACAGAAACAGTTTGTTCTAAATTAAATAGACAAAAACACAATTCCTCTCCAACTTCACCATTTTTTTTCTCTCTTCATGTAACTGTCTTGGTGATGCAGTGTCTAGACTTCTTGGAAGAAGTGATGGAGTCTGGAATTTATTCTGTGGGTTTGAAAATGGCTATTTGCGTCTCCTACATACTTCTATGTGAAAATCCAGTGCTTTCAGAATATGTAAAAATCATTGAATTGTTTACCAAAAAAGAAAACTTAGCCATGAATATCACAACTTTAAGCTGCCACCAACGGGGAAATATTATATGGATTTATCCATTTTATCTACATCATCTTATTGTAATATGGGTCCCATCAGCCATTATATCCCCCCACAATGCAAAATAATGTGTACTCGTGAAAGAATTAGGGAAGACATTTTCTAGCTTTTGAGAAAAACCAGTAAAATAAATTAGCCTAAAGGATAGAAATCCATTCTTGTTTTGGTTTTAATAAGTAATTCACAGAAATTTATCAACTCAAAGGGCAGTTTTTTTTATATCACAGGTCCTTCTTTAGGTTTTTTGTCATTTATTAGCTGGATGAAACGAAAGCAGTCTTAGGCACTGAGATCTAAACCACGTTTGTACAGCCTGCATTATTAAGTCTGACTGTAGTTTATCTTTGCTCTTAAGGAAATCATACTGTATGCTTAGAGAAAGTTCAGAGTTATTTGTCACCAATTACCTAAAGCTGAGAGTTGATCTTACACATAGCTGTAGCCATTTCCTGTAAGTTCGTGTGCGTTATTTTACAAGGCTGTCACTTCTTGAGGCTTTACCCTAGAAAATATATGTCTACCACAGAAAAGTTTCATTGCAAACGTTTATCGAGAGATAATAGCCTTACGGGGTATAAAACTCCATAGCCTTGACTTGTTTAAAATAAGCCTATCCCTAATTTTGAAACAACATTCTCCAGCTCTATTAGATTTTCTGTGACACCAAAAAAAAGAAGAGCAGCCAGAAGGGCTTTTTTTTTTTTAATTAAAAAATACACATACACAACACATTGAACTGAGCTGATCTCATTTATGCTATAAAATCTCTATTAGTTCTGAAGAGTAGCATAAAATTAAATTATAAAATAAGTTAAGCACAAGGGGTAGCCTTTCTAGAAGAAAATGAGGTATTCTGAGTAGTGAAAAATTTTAAATCTATGGAAATTAAATGACAATAAAATGTTTAAACCAAGGCATTATTATCCTATATTTAATTGAAACTCCAATTTTAAAGTCTATTATTTTTTAAAAAGTTGATATTATTCTGCATGGTAATGATCATAAAAGCTCTTAGGACCTTAGTTATTTTATTTCAAGGGTACTGAAGTAGACTGAAAAGTGGGCTGAATCTTGTGTCAACAGAACTGGAGTTATTCCAGTATATCTCAGTTTCTCAGTCTGTAAAATGGGTGAGCCATACTGCCTAACTCACAGCATTGTTCTGAAGAGATAACTCTGAATTTATGCTATAAGCAGTTCAGTTTGGGCCACTTGCACAACTTCATTGAATGCCACAGAAGGTATGAAGATTTACTGATTTTACTGAACAGGACACAGATGGGGTTTTGAATAACTCAGAGTCATTTCAAGAAGCTTTAGCTAAGAATGACACAAAATGCTTTTCATTAACTACACTGCTTGAGAACTCTAGTTTGACAGGAGAGGTCTAAAACTGAGGTGGATTCTCATGAGAAGTCGTGAACGGTGCGACGTGTGGCCCCAGCCCACGTCCCTAAATCTAGTTCACAGAAAGGTCTCCTTAGCGATGCAGACCATGGAGCAGGGGTGGGTCGAGCCGTGTCCGGTGACATTGTCTTATGTCGAGGAAGGACACGCACGCTCACTGATGACAATTGCAAAGTTTGGAATTACTAACTCAGGAATAGAAAATACTCAGATCAGTGAGGGAGCATCCTTTTACTGGTGTATTATACATCTTGAAAAACCATGACCAAAGGGGAGAACGTGAGCCACAAGAGCATTAACTCTGTTGGTGAAAACACATTCCCACTTGCTACAGATCTACTAGGACTTTTGATATTCAATTAGAGAAACCTTTTTCAAAGTATATTCTTGAGAGTACTAGTTTTAAGCAAAATCAGTAGGTGCTACCAAAAACAGTTTTAGAAACACTGATTTAAAATCTCCTTTAAATAGGCTTCTGTAAAACCTGATTTCTCAGAGTTTTAAAATTCTATCTCTATAGCAAAGAGGATACATTGTGCAGCATTGCTCTGGAACACAGAAAGCTTTTTTCTCAGTTGAGCTAACATTTTAAAAAAATACATTGTAGGGAATACTAAATTAAGGGATGTTTAAAACCTGTATGACCTGTCTGAAATGGCCAAGAAACTGTTATCTCCAATATACTTTCTAGAGCAATTTTGTTGGCAAAGCAGACACCTGCCACGGGTACTAGATATGAAATAATATTTGCTGAAATGTGACTCCAGAGTTCTGTACTTATTTGAAAAATTGATAGCAGTTGGATACCTGAATAATCATTGTCTGCTTAAGGACACAGGGTAATGATGAGCAGGGGGGGCGCTAAAGTATTTGTTTAAAGGTTATACAAACACTTTATAGGGGTGGGGAAATTGATATCTATAGAGAACTCAGAATTATTGACAGCTAAGAGGCATACAAGATTTGTAATTGGAAATGGAAGGCTTTCTTCTTGTGTCCTTTTATTCAGCCATTGAACAATTATTTACTAGGTACCAGGCATTGTGTGGAGTGTTGGAAGATGCAGAGACATGTAACACTTGGTCCATGCCTTTAGAGAGATGAGAGTCTGTACAATTTTAATAGAAGAGTGATGAACACTCTGGGAACACAGAGGATGGGGCACAGAAACCTCTGCTAATTTTCAATTATGAAGCTAAGTTAGTAATATCCCCAATCCTTGCAAACAACTGCCCTTGGTACACATTACAAGGCTGTTTTTGTACACATAGGAATTGCACACAGTTGTTATCAGCAGTAACACATGGATTACAGGCAGCGGTTTGGTTTGTTTGATTTAGTGTTGTTTCACTAAGCCTGTCTCTGTTTTTAGCAAATAGATGTAGTAAGACAGTGCTTAGTTTAGGATGGAGAAGCACTTATCCCAGAGTTGCTTTATTGCTATATTTCTCTATGAATAGTAAACAACAACATCTGATGAATCAATCTCCATTCAGATATTTCCCTCGATTCAGAATTATCATGCCTCTTGGATACTGAAAGTACCGATCGATGCACAACATTGTAATTTAGGTTTTGCATATTTATGCATGGCCTTAATACATGAACTCAGCAAATTTAGAAGAATAAAGAATCATGGGCTTGTAGTTTTCCATAAAATGTGTTCCTCTAAAGCTTTGTTTACTGAGAAACCTTGTTTTCATTAGATGGTTCTGGTTCTGAAATTTTGTGATGTTCAAGTTTAGAAACTCAGAAATACAGTTGATTTCATAGAAGATTCCATTCTCAAAGAGTAGAACTTTGACTTTTCAGGGGGTATGTGTATTACAAATAGGAATATGGGTCATGCTTATGCTGGTGGGCATATAATTTTTCTGGGGCTTCCATTTTTCGTTGCCAAAATACATGTTATCCCCAACACATATTTTACTGACTACTACAATGTAGTGAAGAATGATTGGACTATTGTATTGTTCATCTGGATGAAGAAAATTTGGAGAATTAAAGGAGTGGAAAAGGAAATACAGTGAAATGAACATGGAATAGGGGGAAGGAAGAAAAGCAACTTCAACGTTATCTGGAACACTCTATTTCCTTCATATATAAAAAAGTGATCAAATGACAAAAATGATAACATTTACCTATTCTGATTGTTGCTAGATAAGTATTTCTTACATTATTCCTCTCTTTTACGTTAGTTAGAAAAGAAATTATTATTCACAATATAATGATTCATTCATTCAACAAATAATCTGTTGAGAGCCTACTATGTGCTAGCAATAAAATGGAGAAAAAAACAGACGTCATCCCTGCCCTCCTGGCATTTGTGTTTTAGATGTGAAAGTGAAATGTTTGGGAGCTGATGTAGAATACTCAAAAGGACAAAATGAGGGGATGGGGTGAATTAACTTTTACTGACATCGGGGAGGTGGGCTGCTGTTGGTACTGAATCAGTAAGCGATGACTATTCTATGCTGATAGGAACTGCAATATTTTTGGTCAAAATAAAGTTTAAGTTTCATCATGCATTGGTGGGGGGGCCACACATCGAAAGCAGTCTTATGTGATATCACTTTTCTCATTGGTTGCACGCCCAAGTTCACCTGCATTTTTCTTTGATTCCCTCTAGTATATGACTGCCGCCGCTCCTATGCAAGGGACCTACATTCCCCAGTACACGCCTGTGCCTCCGACAGCTGTTTCCATTGAAGTAAGTCTGTCTCTTCTTACAGAACAAGGTTAGGGCAGATAAATCTCAGCCACATGCACTGGGGTCCACCGTAACCCCCAAAATCCTTATTTGTGATTTTTGTGCTACTTGAAAATTTGAAGTTGCAAACTCACTCTGTGAAAGTATGTACTTTACTTGAACATACCTGTGTTTTGCTTTGCATATGACATAAGCAAAATTCGGTATCCCGGTCTGAGAGGAGTGCCATTTTTATGTTTAGAGAAAAGATCAGAGATCAAATAACTACCTCATCAAATGTTAGCCACAAACACTCAGAAAGAGGAAGGCAAACATGTGCAGCTATTTGAATGAGCTAGTTCTCTGATGCCTTGTTTCTCCAGTAGTGGTCCCTAGACCAGCGTTATCAGTATCACCTGAGAGCCTGTTAGCAATGCAGATTTTCAGACCTCACCCAGATCTACTGAATCAGAGTTTGCATTTTAACACGATCCCTTAAGGATCAAGGTGCACATTAAAAGTTGAGAGGGACTGGATTAGAGAACTGGTTGTCAAACTTTTCTGCATATCAAAATTATTTTAAAACTTAATACTTTAAAAAATTGTGATGCCTAGGTCCTATTGCCAGAGAGTCTGATGGGGTCTAGGGTGTGGACTGGATACCAGGATTTTTAAAAGATGCTAGGTGATTCTAATGTGTACCAAAGATGAAGAACCACTGCTCTTGCCAGTGAACCTTGACAGGACTGTGGCATCCTACAGACAAGAGAGAAAAACTTCTACCACTCATATTCCTGTGGATACTGTGAAAGATAAAGTCGTATTTTCCTTACTAGAAGCTTTGTCCCTTCCTTCTCTGAAGGGCTGAATCCATTTCCTCTACACATTATTTTACTGGACAGAGCCAGCAAGATACATAGGAAAGGAGTGGGGCATAGGGCTATGTGGATGGTGGTAAGACACTTAGAGGTGTATACTTCTCTCTGGTTCTAACCATTATTGTTTCTTGCCCCCCCCCCTTCCCCTTCTCCTGATGCACATTTGCCATTATGGTCACAGTGCATTTCTTCCATCAGTTGGGACTCCTCTGGAGTTCACGCCATTGCTACTCCATGAGTTGGCCAACCAACTCATGTTGGTACCACTCATTGTGGGAGACCACCATGACTCTTCCAACCTCTGGAGCCACAGAGATTGGGTGAGATCTTTACAGACCAAATTAGATCTTTTGAAATGTTTGTTTGTTTGCTTGTTTTTAGTGTGTGACAAATATTTGCTCGTACCAGGGTTTGGGAAGCACAGACATTTAAGAGGACAGTGTCCTGTCACTTAGGAAACCAAGGAGGTCCAATTTTTAAATCTTTTATGTGTTCCAGACCTATGGTTCCCAAGGAATGTTTCAGTATTAAAGAAGTTTTAACTGGCTTTTCAGAATTTCAAGAATATGTGATTAAAATGTATGTTCTTTGCTATATTTAGCTATCAAAACCCATCTAGGCCATAAGAAAATTATGAATCTAGACATTGTAGGTGACTTTAAGCATAAATCTCTGCCACATATCCGCATTTCTCTATCTCTGGACCAAATGTGTGTGCTTATCTACAGAATCTGAGCTATTTGAGGACTATAAAATAAGGAGACACATTTGACGGTGTTGCTTAGTGGGAACAGTCTAATTATAGTTAAATCTGGGATTTAAAAAGAAATATTTCACTAAGAATTATATAAGTATACCCTGATATATTGCCTTGAATTTGTGCTTATAAAGGAAAGCACTGATTCATTTTCTATGTAAAAACACGCATTGAAAATTCACCAGTATCCACACAAATCAGTGTGGGTGGGAGGTTCATCAAAATGCATAACATCAAATAGTATATTAGGAAAAAAAAAAAAGATTGAATTCATAAAGGGAGAATTTTCAGATTCTGAGGAACAATTTCAGGGAGCTTTTGTTAGGGATAGGGAGTTGGCCAAAAACCTATATCCCTGCAGAAGCCCAAGGCTATAATATAAGTAAAACCAGGAGAATGTATTCAGATAGATTCCCTCCTTAGGACTACTAACTACCAAACCTCTCTCGGAACCAAACACATTCTGAATGATGACCAACTCAAGAAATCCATTCTTTTTGGCAAAAGCCATTCAAATGGTAAGGGGAGGAGCGAATCAAAATTAAGGATGCTTGTTTCTTTCTTTCTTTTTCTGAAACTTCTAAATGAATTCCAGTTCACATCAAGGAAAATGAAAATAAATAAATAAAACAAATCAAATTGCTTAAGGGAGACCCTGCTTAACAGTGTCCTTTAAAAGAATTCCAAACTTGGATGTAGATTTTTATGAAGGTCAAAGTCCATTGTTTTGCCAGATCATAGAGACAGGGTAGACTACTTTATTCCCAGGAAAATGCTCAAATATACACGTTTTTATAGGAATTCTGCGTGAATTTTTTGATTAAGGAATCATTATTTAGTGTGGCTGTATGCAACCATGATTTAAAAGTTCTAACTATGGGCAAAATGCTTTCCTCATCATTTGACTGCTACAGGGTCTTCTGATGGCAAGGCTTCTTGGCGACACATTGAGGTAGATTCCTCAGCCCTTATCCAAATGTACTCTGTGGTTTTTCTTTGGGTTCTTGCTGTGGCTTTATATAGCTGAGTGCAGCTCTACTCAAGCCATATGGAAGATGGGTATGCCCTACAGTCCATCTGCAAGAAGCCCTTTTGCTAAAGCCAATAAGACTTTTGTGTTCTTATTGCCTCCATAGGGTGTTGTTGCTGATACCTCTCCCCAGACAGTGGCACCTTCATCCCAGGACACAAGTGGTCAGCAGCAGCAGATAGCAGTGGACACATCCAACGAGCATGCATCCGCATATTCTTACCAACAGTCTAAGTAAGTTCAAGCCATACTAAACTCTTTCCCTCCAGGTCAGCCATCTGGACATTATTCTCTTATGTGGCATCTGCTATCTTTTGCTGCAGTACAGAGCATCCCTAACTTAGTGACAAACATATATTTAGTTCATTATTCTGTGGGTTGGAATTTGGGCTGACCTCAGGTGAATGGTTCTTCTGATATTGACTGGACTTGCTTGAGCATCTGGGCATAGCTCCTGGGCATCTTCACAGTTCTGCTTCTGGGTGTTAGTTGTCTGATGGTTGAGTGATGGACACCAATGAGCCATGTATTCCTGACCCTCTAGCAGGCTTATTCCCATGGAAGTCTCAGAATTCAGAGAACAGCAAGAGAGGATGCCCAAATGACCAGCATTTTTTGAATTCTGTTTATGACTCATTTGCTATTGTCCCATAGGTCAAACGCAAGTCATGTGACCAAGCCCAGAGTTAATGTAGGAATTCACTACCAAAAGGCTTGGATACAGAGAGGGGCACCATAGACATTGTTACCAAAAAAAATTCTACCACACATATTTTTTGAAAACCTCCAATGTTCACACTTGAAACTGGATAGTGTGTCTGCATTTTGGTCTCAGTGACGTCATTCTTAAATGAAGACAGTAACACTCCCCTGGCAAGGGTGCTTCAAACTCACCCAGTAAAACAGTTTATGAAAAAGAGTATTGTTAAATATAAAACAACATGGAGTACAGTCTTATTGAGGAATTAAGTGGCAAAGCAAAAATCAGGGAGTCAGAATTACTACTGAAAAATCCTTAAATCACTGAGAGAGCAAAGTTCAGTTAGCTTTGTGTTGAGTAATTATGGAGATTAAAATTTGAAAGGTTTTGATTGAAACCAAAGGAATTAACAAAAGTTCAGTCTATATACAGATGTCTTGTCAGGCTAACTATTTTACTTTATAGGTAACAGTCAAAGCCCTGCTGAATAGAAAATTCCCAAAAGACTCTTCCTATTTGCAGAGTGCTGTTCCATTTCTTGATCATCAGTTTTCTTTCATCTCAATACACATTTAGAGATTTGTTTGTTGTTGAAAGATTAATAATGGTAATGGAGTCTTCAGTATGTGCTTTAACTTCTAAAGTCAGTCCTCCAAATTAAATATGCTAGAACATGACTTAACCTTACAAATACAAGGTATTATTATTACTATTATTATTATCATTACTACTACTACTACTACTATTATCATTATTACTATTACACAATAACTTTCAGGAAATATCTGTAGTGAATAAGGCATTTTTGTTTTTTATTTGTAAGTTTTTTAATTTTTATTTTATATTGGAGTTTAGTTGATTAAAAATGTTGTGTTAGTTTCAGGTGTACAGCAAAATGATTCACTTACACATATACATGTATCTATTCTTTTTTCAAATTCTTTTCCATTTAGGTTATTACAGAATATTGAGCAGAGTTCCCTGTGCTATATACAGTAGGTCCTTGTTTGTTACCTATTTTGAATATAATAGTGTGTATATGTCAATCCCAAACCCCCAATTTAGCCCTGCCCCCCCCCTCACTTTTCCCCTTTGGTAACCATAGGTTTGTTTCCTAAGTCTGTGAGTCTGTTTCTGTTTTGTAAATAAGTTCATTTGTATCATTTTTTTAGATTCCACATATAAGCCGTATCATATGATATTTGTCTTTCTCTGTCTTACTTCACTTAGTATGATCATCTCCAGGTCCATCCATGTTGCTGCAACTGGTATTATTTCATTCTCTTTAATGGCTGAGTAATATTCTGTTGTATATATGTACATCATCTTCTTTAATCATTCATCTGTTTATGGACATTTAGGTTGCTTCCATGTCTTCTTGGCTATTGGAAATAGTGCTGCAATGAACACTGGGGTGCATGTATCATTTTGAACCATCATTTTCTCCAGATATATGCTCAGGACTGGGATTGCTGGATCATATGGTAGCACTATTGGTTTTTTAAGGAACCTCCATATTGCTTTCCATAGTGGCTTTAGCAATTTACATTCCCACCAACAGTGTAGGAGGGTTCCCTTTTTCTCCACATCCTCTCCAGCATTTATTGTTAGTAGACTTTTGATGATGGCCATTCTGACTGGTGTGAGGTCATATCTCATTGTAGTTTTGATTTGCTAATAATTAGTGATGTTGAGCATCTTTTCTTCTTTGAAGAAACATGTATTTAGGTCTTCTGCACATTTTTCGATTGGGTTTTTTTTTATATTGAGTTGCATGAGCTGTTTATATATTTTGTAGATAAATCCCTTGTCAGTTGCATCATTTGCAAATATTTTCTCCCATTGTGTGGATTGTCTTTTCATTTTGTTTATGGTTTCCTTTGCTGTGCAAAAGCTTTTGAGTTTAATTGGGTCCCATTTGCTTATATTTGTTTTTATTTCCATTACTCTAGGAGACAGATCAGAAAAGATATTGCTGCAATTTATGTCAGAGAGTGTTCTTCCTATGTTTTCCTCTAAGAGTTTTATAGTATACAGTCTTATATTTGGGTCTTTAATCAATTTTGAATTTATTTTTGTATATGGTGTTAAAGAATGTTCTATTTTATTCTTTTACATATAGCTGTCCAGTTTCCCCAGCACCAGTTACTGAAGAGACTGTCTTTTCTCCATTGTATAGTCTTGCTTCCTTTGTTGTAGATTGACCATAGCTGCCTGGGTTTCTATATCTCTCTTTTTGTGCCAGTACCATACTGTTTTGATGACTTGTAGCTTTGTATTGATAGCATAGTCTGAAGCCAGGGAGGCTGATTCCTCCAGCTCCATTTTTCTTTCTCAAGATTGCTTTGGCTATTCAAAGTCTTTTGTGTCTCATACAAATTTTAAGATTTTTTTGTTCTACTTCTGTAAAAAATGCCATTGATAGTTTGATAAGGATTTCATTGAATCTCTAGATTGCCTTGGGTAGTATAGTCATTTTGACAATATTGATTCTTCCAGTCCAAGAACATGGTATATCTTTCCATCTGTTTGTGTCATCTTTGATTTCTTTCATCAGCATCTTATAGTTTATTGAGTACAGGTCTTTTGCCTCCTTAGTTAAGTTTATTCCTAGGTATTTTATTCTTTAGGGTGTGATGGTAAATGGAATTGTTTCCTTAATTTCTCTTTCTGATCTTTTATTGTTAATGTATAGGAATGCAACAGATTTCTGTGTATCCTTTTAGCTTTTGCTTGTCTGTAATGCTTTGGATTTCTCCATTGATTCTGAACAAGAGCCTTGCTGGGTAGAATATTCTTGGTTGTAGGTATTTCCCTTTCATAATTGTAAATATATAATGCCACTCCCTTTTGGCCTGCAGAGTTTCTGATGAAAAATCAGCTGATAGCCTTATGAGGATTCCTTTTTATGTTATTTGTTGTTTTCCCTTGTTGCTTTTAATAATTTTTCTTTGTATTTAATTTTTGTTAGTTTGATTACTATGTGTCTCGGTGTGTTCCTCCTTGGGTTTATCCCGTATCAGGATCCTGTACCCTGCATTTCCTGGACTTGGGTGACTGTTTCCTTTCCTGTGTTGGGGAAATTTTCAGCTATAATACCTTCAAATATTTTCTCAGGCCCTTTCCCTTTTTCTTCTTCTGTGAATTTAACCTTCTGTTGGTGCATTTAACATTGTCCCAGAGGTCTCTGTAACTTTCATCATTGCTTTTCATTCCTTTTTCTTCTTTTAAATAAATAAATAAATTTATTTATTTATTTATTTTTGGCTGCATTGGGTCTTCGTTGCTCTGTGCGACCTTTCTCTAGTTGCAGAGAGTGGGGGCTACTGTTCGTCGCAGTGCACGGGCTTCTCATTGTCGTGGCTTCTCTTGTTGCAGAGCATGGGCTCTAGGCATGCAGGCTCAGTAGTTGTGGTGCACGGGCTTAGTTGCTTTGTGGCATGTGGGATCTTCCCAGACCAGGGCTCGAACCCGTGTTCCCTGCATTGGCAGGTGGATTCTTAACCACTACACCATGAGGGAAGTCCCCTTTTTTTTTTTCTTTATTCTGTCCTGTGGCATTGATTTCCACCACTCTGTCTTCCAGCTCACTTATCTGTTCTTCTGCCTCAGTTATTCTGCTATTAATTCCTTCTAGTATATTTTTCATTTCAGTTATTATGTTGTTCATCTGTTTGTTTTTTTCTTTGTTCTTTAAATCTTCTATCTCTGTTGAAAATTTTTTGCATCTTCTTGGTCTATACCTCCATTCTTCTTCTGAGGTTTTGGATCATTTACTATCATTACTCTGAATACATTTTTCAGGGAGATTGCCTATCTCCTCTTCATTTAGTTGTTCTTGTGGGTTCTTCTCTTGTTCCTTTGTTTGCAACATATTTCTGTGTCATCTCATTTGTCTAACTGTTTGTGTATGTGGTCTCCTTCCCACAGGCTGCAGGATCATAGTTCCTCTTGCTTCTGGTGTCTGCCCCCTGGTGGGTGAGGCTGGTCCAGGGGCTTATGTAGCCATCCTGGTGGGAGGGGACTGGTGCCTGCCCTCAGGTGGGTAGAGCTGGCACTTGTCCCTCTGGTGGGCAGAGCCGTGTCAAGGGCTGTGTTTTGAGGTGGCTGTGAGCTCAGTACGTCTTTAGTCAGCCTGTCTTCTGATGGGTGGGGCTGTATTCCTATCTTGGTTGTTTGGCCTGAGGATTTACAGCACTGGAGCCTGCAGGCCATTGGGTGAAGCCAGGTCTTTGTGGCATAATGGGGACTTCCCAGAGAGCTCATGCTGATCAGTATTACCTGGGACCTCTGCTACTGGTGCTCCCACAGTGAGCTACAGCTGACCTGGCCTCCCCAGAAGACCCTCCAAGACCCCTAGGTAGGTCTATCCCAGGTTCCTATGGAGGTACTGCTTTGTACCGGGCCCCAGTGCATGTGGGATCTTGTATGCCTTCCAGGAGTGGAGTTTCTGTTTCCCCCAGCCTTGCAGAACTCCTGCACTCACGCCCCACTGGGTGTCAAGGCTAAATGCTCTGGGGGTTCTTCCTCCAGATACCAGATGCTCAGACTGTCTTGGAGGGCTATTTTTATGTGGGAATGTCCCTGCGTAGCCTGCATTGGTTTAATATGTTTTGATGTGAGAGCTGTTTTTATTATAGATGTCTGACACCTCTTTTCTCAGTGTATGCTGGTAGTTATCCCCTTGCTACAGGAGGTGTGACTGGTGTTGTGGTGACCAGAGCCTGCCCTGCATATTTAGTGGGGACTCCCCTTTGCTCTGTGGTTGTCACCGCTCTGTTTGGCTCAGCGTCTGCTCCCTAGTTGTTGGAATAGAGGCCCCCAGATCTGTTTCTTAGCTGCGTTTCTGATCTGTGGTGTGATGTAGACAGGACTGGAGCATTCCCACCGAGAGTGAAGCCACGGAGTATTCCTCCTCTGGAGCTGTTCACCTGTAGGTGTGCTCTGTTTTGTCACCTTGCACCTGTTGTGGGAGCACTCAGATTACACTGTTATTGGCACTGCTGTCAGTCCCACCTTAACCATAGGTATGCCAGCAGTTGGCCCTGGTGTCTCTCAGGCATTGTTTTCACCAAGCCACCAGCACAGATCCACTGAAGTCAGGTCCCAAGATTGCAGTAATCATGGATCTGGACAGGCTGTGGGCACTATGGAAGCATCTCAGACTCTGGCCTTGCCCAACCCCCACATGTACCTGCCCACAAAGTCCACAGCTGCTAAAGCTTGACCCATCTTGGCTGTGGGAGCATTCATTGTCAGATCAGATGTTCTGCAGGTTCTGAGTTTACAAAGCCAGTCGCAGGGTGTAAATCCACAGTTTGTGCAGCTGTGAGGAGAGATTTCAGCTCTTCTCCCATCTCTCACGGCCCCTGGGGCTCAGCTATGGTTTCAGCCCCACCTCTGTGTGTCAGCCACCCACAGGCATCTGCTCCTGAAGCTGCCCCGGAGCACACACGCCTACCCTGGCAGGAGGGGGTGGAGTAGGCGGCAGCCAGGGGCGTGAGAGCCTGCCCCAGCGGGAGCCCTTCCTAGTGCCTGGGGAGGCAGGTGCTGGTGCATGGGGAGAGAGGCTGCATAGGTGGCCTGCCCTTTGCACATCACTCAACAACGGCACTTCGCTTCTATGGCGATCTGGGCTTGCTTCATGAGCGTTCTCCATTGTGGAGCTCCTCATTCCCATCCCCTCAGACTGTCTTCTCACAGCCAACAGCAGTCCTTTCCACAGGTCTGCTCTCCAAATCCAACATTCTAGCACCCTGCCCCTGTATACACCAGTGGACACACCTCTCAGGCTGGGGCGTGCAGGGCTGTGGCATGGATCATCTGTGTAGGTCTCACTCTGTCCAGCCTGCCTCAGGCCAGTTGCTGCACTCTCTTTCAAGCCCCCAAAGCTCCCCTCTGTCCCAGCTGATCTCCCCACCAGTAAGGGGGCTTCCCTGGACATGGGAAATTCTCCTGTCCTTCAGCTCCCCCCAAGGGGTGCAGGTCCTGTCCCACTTCTCCTCTTCCTTTTCCCTTCTTCTTTCTTTTATCCTACTCTGTTATGTGGGGATCTTTCTGGTCCTCTTAGTTGTCTGAGGTCCTCTGCTAGTGTTCAGCAGGTGCTCTGTGAGAACTGTTCCATTTGTAGATGTATTCTTTTTTTTTTTTTTTGCGGTACGCGGGCCTCTCACTGTTGTGGCCTCTCCCGTTGCGGAGCACAGGCTCCGGACGCGCAGGCTCAGCGGCCATGGCTCACGGGCCCAGCCGCTCCGCGGCATGTGGGATCTTCCCAGACCGGGGCACGAACCCGCATCCCCTGCATCGGCAGGTGGTCTCTCAACCACTGCGCCACCAGGGAAGCCCTGTAGATGTATTCTTAATGCATTTGTGGGGAGAGTTGAACTTTACGTCCTCTTACTCCTCCACCATCTTGACTCCCCCTGTAATTTAATTTAAAATACCTTTAGTATAGATATAAATAGACATTATGATATTAAATGTATGTGTGATGGGTTAAACTACTTTTCAGGGGCACTCAGTGACCCTAATCAGAATTTCACACCCCACAGGAGGTCAGTTCTCATTTAGTGAGAAAGGCCAGAGGTTTGTACAAGTATTTTAAACTATCCATATTTCAATTAGCATAATGATTGTTAGAAGCAAGTTGCCTGATGAAAGCAGTGCCAAGTTAATTAGCATAATGAAACTGGAAATGAGCTCCCATTTGTGAAATTTGGAGTATTCAAGATAGCATGAATTGGCTAAAGTATTTTAGAGATACTCTCCACTCTACACAGGAAAGATAGAATAAGACTGTAGGGAAACTTGTAGCTTATAACTTTAGGGATGTTGCTTGTGGCTTATTCTCAAAACAAGACTGTTGTAAAGTAGATTTCTCTATAAGGGAAATGTAGTCCCACCTCCAGAAAATGGTCAAGATACAAACCCCCTTCCTTGCAACTGTCCAGAACCTCCACTTCTCCCTGCCTGATTAAATCAGCTTTAGCTGCCTCCTCTTGTAAGCCCACAGTGAGATGCTCTCTTCTTTCTCAGGGTTGTCCCCACCTTTCATGGTCACTGTATGATGTGACAGGGATGGGGGGGTCTCTGCCTGACCCAGAGGGGGCATCTCTGCCTCTGATAGATTCTAGCAAGAGTGTCCCCATCCACCTTTACACCTAGACCCAGTTTCACTTGCAGTACCCAGAATCATGCCAGAATCTATGCTAGGACACATACCCCTGCCCTCAAGGATTTTCAGTCTAATATGGGAACCTGAGGCTGGAATGTGGTTAACTAGGCGGGAAAGTTGTAGAATAGACCAGCTTTTATAGAGCCTTTGGTCCTTGGATTCTTAGCTTTGTGTAGACTAAGTATTCTCACTTTTATTCTAGGGGAGCTGCAAAACCTTTGGAGGGCTTGAAGAGAAGGAATGATGGGATTTGATTTACCTTAGATGACTCCAGCCTCAGGTTCCCACCTCCAGATTTTTGAACTTTCTGTTTCCTCTACCTAGAATACTTTTCCTCTGAGTCTTTCCAAGATTAGCTTATAATTATCTTTCACATCCAGACCTGCATGAGAGACCTTCCCTGATACCAAATCTTAGGTATTTATCCAGCCACTCTCTATTACAGAATATACTTAAGTATTCTATTTTGAGATTCTTTATCTTTTTGATTGTTTGCTGATTGATCCATTGATTGTACGTCTACTCCTTGTGGAAAGCAAAATCTAAGAGAGTAGGGAAGGCATCTGCCTCTTTCATTGGTCTTTCCTTAGCATCTGGAATACTGCCTTTCTCATAGTAGGCACTCAAGTCAATAATTGCTGATTGGATGAATAAAGCTGTCATTTTCATTTATCCAGACATCATTAAACTGTTAACAAGGAAGGTCTTGAATCACTTATTTCCTCATTATGCTTTGAAACAACCAAAGCCAGTTTCACCTACTCACAAAGCCTTGACAGATGCTTCTGGCCACATAGTATCTCTCATCTCCTACCAGTGTCTCTCACTGTGTTCCCACATAGCTAATCTCTGTTCCCTTCTCATATATTAACTAACTCACTGAGCATACTTAAAAACTTCCAATCTGCTTGGAACAGAGTGCCAGAGACTACCATATTATTTGATGGGATTCACACAGGCTTTTAGCTAAATTCAAAAAACAGAGGAGGTGGAGACAAGATGGCGAAATAGAAGGACGTGAGCTCACTTCTTACGAAAACACCAAAATCATAACTAACTGCTGAACAACCATCGACAAAAAAATGCTGCAACCTACCAGAAAAGTTATCCTACGTCCAAAGACAAGAAACCACAATGAGATGGTAGGAGGGGTGCAGTCATGACAAAATCAAATCCCATACAGCCAGGTGGGCAAGCCACAAACTGGAAAATAATTATACCACAGAAGTTCTCCCACAGGAGTGAAAGTTCAGAGCCCCACGCCAGGCTTGCCACCCTGGGAGTCTGACAATGGGAAGAGGAGCCCCCAGAGAATCTGGCTTTGAAGGCCAATGGGGTTTGCAGGAATTCCACAGGACTGGGGGGAAAAGAAACTCTCCTCTAGGAAGCCACACACAACACCTCATGTTCATTAGGACCCAGGGAAAAAATGCAATGGCTTCATAAGAACCTGGGACAGACCTACCTGCAGGTATTGGAGGGTCTCCTGCAGAGGTGGGGGATGGATGTGGCTCACTGTGGGCACAAAGACACTGGTGGTGGCAGTTCTGGTGAGTACTCATTGGCGTGAGCCCTCCAGGAGGCTGCCGTTTTCTCACCAAGACCTGGACCCTCCCAACAGCCCATAGGTTCCAGTTCTGGGACACCTCAGGCAGAACAACCAAAAGGCCAGGAACACAGCCCCACCCATCAGCAGACAGGCTATTTAAAGTCTTCCTGAGCACACAACAGCCAGCTAAACACACCCCCAGACAAGGCCCTGCCCACCAGGGGGACAAGATCCAGCTCCGCCCACCAGTGGAGATCATAAGAGACTACTACAAGCAACTATATGCCAATAAGATGGACAACCTAGAAAAAATGGACAAATTCTTAGAAAGGTACAACCTTCCAAGACTGAAACAGGAAGAAATAGAAACTATAAACAGACCAATCACAAGCACTGAAATTGAAACTATGATTAAAAAACACCCAACAAACAAAAGAAGTCCAGGACCAGACAGCTTCACAGGCAAATTCTATCAGAAATCTAGAGAAGAGGTAACAACTATCCTTCTGAAACTCTTCCAAAAATTTCTGAGCAAGGAACACTCCCACACTCATTTTACAAGGCCACAATCACCCTGATACCAAAATCAGACAAGAATACCACAAAAAAGAAAATTAGAGGCCAATAACACTGATGAACATACATGCAAAAATCCACAACAGAATACTAGCAGATGAAATCCCAACAACACAGTAAAAGGATCATACACCCTGATCAAGTGGGATTTATCCTAGGGATGCAAGGATTCTTCAACATATGCAAATCAATCAATATGATACACCACATTAACAAATTGAAGAATAAAAACCATATGATCATCTCAATAGATGGAGAAAAAGCTTTTAACAAAGTTCAACACACATTTATGATAAAAACTCTCCAGAAAGTGGGCCTAGAGGGACCCTACCTCAACAAAATAAAGGCCATATATGACAAACCCATAGCTAACATCATGCTCAATGGTAAAAATCTGAAAGCATTTCCTGTAAGATCAGGAACAGGACAAGAATGTCCACTCTCGCCACTTTTATTCAACATAGTTTTGGAAGTTCTAGCCACGGCTATCAGAGAAGAAAAAGAATTAAAAGGAATCCGAATTGGGAAAGAAGTAGTAAAACTGTCACTGTTTGCAGATAACACGATACTATACATAGAATATCCTAAACATGTTAACAGAAAACTACTAGAACTCATCAATGAATTTGGTAAAGTTGCTTGATACAAAATAAATGCACAGAAATCTGCTGCATTCCTATACACTAACAATGAAAGATCAGAAAGAAAAATTAAGGAAACAATTCCATTTACCATCACATGAAAAAAATAAAATACCTAGGAAGAAACCCAACAAAGAAGGCAAAAGACCTCTTCTCAGAAAACTATAAGATGTTGGGACTTCCCCAGTGTCACAGTGGTTGAGAATCCGCCTGCCAGTTCAGGGCACACGGATTCAATCCCTGGTCCGGGAAGATCCCACATGCCATGGAGCAACTATGCCCATGTGCCACAACTATTGAGCCTGTGCTCTAGAGCCTGCGAGCCACAACTACTGAGCCCACGTGCCACAACTACTGAAACCCATGCCCCTAGAGCCCATGCTCTGCAACAAGAGAAGCCACCACAATGAGAAGCCTGCGCACTGCAACAAAGAGTAGCCCCTGCTCGCTGCAACTAGAGAAAGCCTGCACACAGCAACAAAGACCCAATGCCGCCAAAAATAAATAAATAAATAAATTTATAAAAAAGAAAACTATAAGATGTTGATGAAAGAAATCTAAGATAACACAAACAGATGGAAAGATAAGTCATGTTTTTGGATTGGAAGAATCAATATTGTCAAAATGACTATACTACCCAAAGCAATCTACAGATTCTATGCAATACCTATCAAATTACCAGTGGCATTTTTCACAGAATTAGAACAAAAAAATCTTAAAGTTTGGGGCTTCCCTGGTGGCGCAGTGGTTGAGAGTCTGCCTGCCGATGCAGGGGACACAGGTTTGTGCCCCGGTCCGGGAAGATCCCACATGCCGTGGAGTGGCTGGGCCCGTGAGCCATGGCCGCTGAGCCTGCACGTCCGGAGCCTGTGCTCCGCAACGGGAGAGGCCACAACAGTGAGAGGCCCGCGTACTGCAAAAAAAAAAAAAATACTTAAAGTTTGTATGAGACACAAAAGACCCTGAATAGCCAAAGCAATCTTGAGAAAGAAAAACGGAGCCAAAGGAACAGGCTCCCTGACTTTGGACTATACTACAAAGCTACAGTCATCAAAACAGTATGGTACTAACACAAAAACAGAAATATAGATCAATGGAACAGGATAAAGAGTGCAGAGATAAACCCACATACCTATGGTCAACTAATCTATGACAAAGGATGCAAGAATATACCATGGAGAAAAGACAGTCTCTTCAGTAACTGGTGCTGGGAAAACTGGACAGCAACGTGTGAGAGAATGAAATTAGAACACTCTCTGACACCATTCACAAAAATAAAATGTATTAAAGACCTAAATATAAAGCTGGATGGCATAAAACTCTTAGAGGAAAACAGGAAGAACACTCTCTGACATAAATTGCAGCAATATCTTTTTTGATCCACCTCCTAGGGTAATGAAAATAAAAGCGAAAATAAACAAATGGAACCTAATTAAACTTAACAGCTTTTGCACAGCAAAGGAAACCATAAACAAAATGAAAAGACAGCCTACAGAATGGGAGAAGATAGTTGCAAATGAAGCAACTGACAAGGGATTAATCTCCAAAATATACAAATAACTCATACAGCTTGTCAAAAAAACAAACAACTGAATCAAAAAATGAGCAGAAGATCTAAATAGACATTTCTCCAGAAAAGACATACACATGAACAAAACACACATGAAAAGATGCTCAACATCACTAATGATCAGACAAATGCAAATCTAAACTGCAGTGAGGTATCACCTCCCACCAGTCAGAATGGCCAACATCAAAAAATCTACAAACAATAAATGCTAGCGACAGTGTGAAGAAAAGGGAACCCTCCTACACTGTTGGTGGGAATGTAAATTGGTACAGCCACTATGGAAAATAGTATGGAGGTTCCTCAAAAAACTAAAAGTAGAGTTGCCATATTATCCAGCAGTCCCACTCTTGGGCACGTATCTTGTGAAAAGCATAATTCCAAAAGATACATGCACCCCAATGTTCGTCGCTGCACTATTTACAATAGCCAAGACATCAAAGCAACCTAAATGTCCATCAACAGAGGAGTGGATAAAGAAGTGGTACATATATATACAATGGAATATCACTCAGCCATAAAAAAGAACAAAATAATTCCATTTGCAGCAACATGGATGGACCTAGAGATCGTCATACTGAGTGAAGTTAAGTCAGACTGAGAAAGACAGCTATCATGATATCGCTTATGTGTGGAATCTAAAAAAATGGTACAATGTATTTACGAAACAGAAATGAAGTCACAGATGTAGAAAACAAACTTACAGTTACCAGGGGGGAAAGAAGGAGGAGATAAATTGGGAGAACACGATTGACACATACACACTACTATATATAAAATAGATAACTAATAAGGACTTACTGTGTAGCACAGGGAACTCTACTCTGTGCTCTGTAATGGCCTATATGGGAAAAGAATCTTAAAAAAAAGTGTGTATATTTATACGTATAACTGATTCACTTACTATACACCTGAAACTAACACAACAATATAAATCAACTAGGGATGCCTATATGGCCTCTATGGGAAAAGAATCTAAAAAAAAGTGTGTATATTTATACGTATAACTGATTCACTTTACTATACACCTGAAACTAACACAACAATATAAATCAACTATACTCCAATAAAAAGTAAATAAATAAATTACAGACAACACAACAGAAGGTTATAGGACAAAATTTAGAGAAATATTTAAAATGTGCATATGAACAAAAAGGTTGCATTTGGAATCATGGGTCAGCATAATTTTAATATTCCAAATTACACTTTCCAAGCTAAAAAAACATTACTTCCCACTTTGTATTCATGCTTTTTTTTCCCTCCTATTGTTAAAAGAGGCTATTAATGCAAGAGACTCTGATTACTCTTAGCCCAAACGGGGAAAATGATACCTGTGTTTTATTTTGGAAGTTCTTTGGAAATTCCTGTTCCTGCTTAGGTTATTCTCAGTTTTTCTTTGTGCTATTTAGGAAATCTTAAAAATAACTAGGACGTTAAAAGTATGAGTCTTCAAGCAAAGTTACATTCTAATAAGCAAAATCAGAAGTCCTTGGTTCAAATTCCATCTTTGCCACTTACTTGTTGTCTCCTCAAGGAGCCTCCCTCACATCTTTAAAGTGAGAGATTAGATCAGTGTTCTCCAGAAAGTATAAATTAGGTCTCCAGTGCTGAGCTAGGATTTACCACCCTGCCCTGGAGGTGGGGTGGGGAGGATGGTCAAAAGTGGTTTTAAGAAACACTGCTTTAAGCTAAGTGAAATGCTTGCTTAATTGCAGCTCTCTTCAAAGCCCTTAATATGCTAGTGGCCGTGACCTCCTAGAGGGCCAGATAGATAGATACTTCCTGAAAGATTTGAGTGTGCGCTGCCCTCCTCCTTTGGAATGCTAAACAAACAAACAAAAAATTAACAAATTATTAAAGAACTAAACAAAATTTTTATTGTCAGCATGATGATTATTTTGATACTAATTTAAAAGATAACATTTTTTCAGAAACAATTTTTTTTCTATTGATACCTTTCTTTGTTGGTGCCCTAACCGCATGTTTAGTTTACTATGGGTAATCCAGTAGTGGGAGTATAGTGTGCAAATTTTCCACACTCTGGATCACAGAATCCCTCTTTTCACATGAAAATTTGTGAAGCTAATCTGTTAGAAATGACTCTGGGGAATACTGCATCCTTAGATCATCTTTAAGACTTCTTCTAGCCTAAAAATCTAGAATTCTAAGATGATGATTTGCTACTTTTTAATATATTCACTCTGCTTTTGGGGGGAGTAGGCATGGGGAGAATGGAGGATGAGAGTATTCAGAACGACTCTGTGATCTTAAATTCGGTCAAACTCTCAGTCTTCCAACCTTCACACTGACCTTAGAAGGCCTTTATCTCAACCCCAGTATTGTTGGTCTTTTTAATTCTTCAGGTCTTCTCTGTCTAACTGAACTGTAAGGACACCAATTGCCTATAAATCGTCAGTACGGTAATGAGCAAATTATATGCCCTTGATTACCATCCTTACATGTCCTTTAAGCTTGTGAATAATAATATATTTCTATTTGCACAGTACTTTACAGTTTGCAAATGATTTTCATAATCATGCTCTCATTCACACAAATTTCTCTTTTTACATTGCAATTCATTTTATTTTTAAAATAGTCTCACTGCACAACTTAAAATGTTCTTGTTGCTCCTGATCACAGCCTTGATACTTTGAAAGCCTACTGTTTTTACGAATGCCAGTGCATGAACTAAGCATTATGTAAATGTGCACTTTCACACTTCATTAGAACAGAGAAGGTGCACAGGAGTGAATTCAGTTCTATTAAACAGCAACACCTTTTCCCTTCAAACTTCAGCTAGCCATCATGAAAATGTAAAGTACAACCATTTATTTCTCCTCATTTGTTTTCATGTAGCAACGAGATCACTTGAAGGATGAAGCAAGTGATGGTAGGAGGATATTGGAAACATTTGTGTAAGGTTATAAAACTTGAAAGTAGCTCCAGCCTCACTCATAAATACGGATGCTTAGATATCAGCCCATGTGACACACCTGAGCAGTGAGGGGGTTCTGTGTCATGTAGTCCATTGACTAAGACAGCATTCACTGAGCAGCTCTGATGGAGATTCATGCTATATTAGGCATTTTCTGCTCAATGCACAATAATACCAGGGTAGAATATGGGAGTGGGAGCAAAGAATAGACCAAACATAAAAACACACACAAAATGTTGTTCCCATAACAAGGTAGATTTTTAGAAGTAAATGGCGTAAACCTAAACTTTGCAAAGATGTACAGAGAGACCAAATATATACCATGGTTCCCATGACTACTACTACTAAAATTTCCCTTACTGTTGCTGCTATTATGAAAATTTTGATTGCTTTTATTCTTAAAAGGAACCCCACTTTCTTGCATAACACAGAAATAATATGTATTTCTAGAGACTTAAACTCTTGGTTAAAAATGGAACTATTCACTCTATCAATGAGTTGCTTTCCTTACATGATTCTAGGAACAAATTACTCAGGTTTCTAACAGCTATAGCTGAGACATATGAGGGCTTTTTGCAAATTAGGAAAAGGAAACCCTCTGGGTTTCCTCAGAAACCTTCAGGCTAACTGTCAAAACATCCCAGGCTAGTTCAAAACATTGTTGAGGGCTTTTTGTGAACTTGAATAAGGGCCACTTGCTCAGGGCAAATGCAGCCCTGCACCAGAGTACACAGCTTGGGGAACAGACCATGGGCTGAAATCAGCCCCCAGGCACTCCTTCGGCCAAGCATCCTGTGCAGTGAAACACCTGGACAACTCTACCCAGCAACACTGAGGTTTCTTTACTAAATTAAGCAGCTGGGCACCAGAAGAACCCACAGAACACTGAGGGACGAAGGCTTCATCTAAATAGGACCTACAGATAGTTTGAAGCATCTTCATTTTAAAAGATACCCCTGAAATTCTTGAGCTAAATTCTGATCTGTGGGTGGAAGAGATAAGAGTAAAGATCAACCCACTATTAGCTCAGCCCTGCCATATAGATGGGGCAGAATCAGAAGAGATTATGTGGGCTAGGCTGGCAAAGTGACATATAATAAAAATAGCATTTGTCTTGTTAAACACCTACAGTGTGCCTACCAGTCTGCCAGACTCCTGGAGAGTAAAAAGTAGAAGTAAAATATAGTCCCTGCTCTCAAAAATTTTAAACCTTGTTGAGATAGAGATGCAAGGAAGAAGAAAAGAAATTGGAAAGTGAACAAAACTACATTGCCCTCTTACCTGTCTTATTTACATAAGCCTTCTGCTTATGTGGATACACTTAATGAGCTCCGTGAGGTAACAAAGAATCAATTGCTGCAGATGTAAGCTCTTATATACAGGATGGATAAACAACAGGGTCCTACTGTATAGCACAGGGAAGTACATTCAATATCCTGTGATAAAGCACAATGGAAGAGAATATTAAAAAGAAGTATGTGTATGTGTATATCTGAATCACTTTGTTCTGCTGTGCAGAAATCAACACAACATTCTAAATCAACTATACTTCAATTAAAAAAAACAACATAAAACCCATTGCTGTATCCTGGGTACATAGTAGGGAATCACATATTGTTTGACTGAGTTTGTGATGAATCTCATGGGAGTTCAGAAAGGACAGAATTACTCAAGGAATTTCTGGGGGAACTAAAGCATAAGCCAAGCATTGAAGAATACATTCCATGAACATAGGAAATATTGCTTGTCTAGATATATTTGTATATTTACAACTTTACAGCTGAAAGATATTCTTGATCTGTTGATCTAAACAAACTCCAGCTCAAGTATATATTTGTGTGAAAGTGGCAGAATTTGACATTCTCCTAAGCCCAATGTGCTTTTATAACTGTTATATTGAAAGAGCTTGGTAGCTTTTAAAGAGCGCTCACTGGAAAAGAGCACAGAAGGTGATTTCAGAGTTGTTTTGGTGTAATGACCCCTCTTATTCCATTGTTTTCACAGACCATAAACAAGACCGAACGAAGAATGTCCGTCTGAAACTCTGCCTTGAATGAAGAAACTTCATTGAACAAGAAGTTGGCTTCCAGTTTTGCACAGGCGTCGATGGAATGCTTTTTTTTTTTTAATTTTCTACTTTACCCAATGAAAACAACGTGTTTTTATGTGCTGTGCAAGTGGTTCCTTCATGTGGTCTGACAGTTTATTTTTTCCATCATTCTTTTTAAAGAAAAAAAATATCCCAGAAGAGGACAACAAGCAAACAAGCAAACAAAGCAAAACATGGAAGGTTGACATTTATCTGGAAGAACATTTGAATTCAGAATTTATCTGAAGGTGTAGATAGATTTTTTTTTTTTAATGGAAAATCTGATGTCAAGAGGTGGGCAAGCAGAAATGGAAACAAATTGTCTTCCTCAGTAATTAAGCTACTCTTTCTTTTTCCCTTCTTGTTTAAATCTAGTGGGTTGGTTTTTTTTTTTTTTTTTTTCTTAGAAATATTTAGGTAAGGTTTATCTTGAATCTTAATTGCCTTAATTTTAAGGACGTCAAAGGCTCTCGAGGCAAGCTCTCAACGTCTTGTTTAAAAAAGAAAGAATTGAAATATTGTGCCAGCTTTCACTGGTACAGAAGTTTAAGACTATGAGTTTTTAGGGTGAAAAAAAACTGTACAGTTTAAAAGAAAATGTTTTTCTTCATTTGAAGAAAATTTGTTGATAAAAGAAACCATGGCAACTGCAAGAATTGGGAAAATGCTGGGACTTCTGATGAACTTTGTCTTAAGTGTTGAATCATTCTAGAAGGCTAAAACATTTTACGGTAAAGTTATTAACGTTGGTTTCAAAACAACTGCATTAGAAATAATGCGTGTTTGGGGGGCAGAATGCAGATTTTTTTATTTCTGAAGCGTGATGGCTAGCAAAAGCTTTAGTGCTTTTTATCTGCAGTCTTTTTTATGAGCTTTACAAACTTTTTAGTCAGCTTTGCTTGTCACATTGCAAAACCTAGCTTAAGAGCATTTAAAAAAAAAACAAGTAGATAGGAGCTTATGGTCAAAAAGTGAAAAAAAAAACAAAACACAAAAAAACAAAAAAAGCAATAGATAGAGAAATTGTTGACAATTTCTGTAGTCTTTCCTAGTTGTGATCAAATTCAGCCTATGGATGGCCTATTTTATACCAAAGATGAAGTGGCACCCTATTGCAGTCCAGAAGATAGAGGTTGTTTTTCTTTTCTTCTCTTTTCTTTTTTAAAATTTTATTTGACCTACATGGCCGGACCAGTTCTTACTTTGTTGTTTGTTTAAACTACCTTCCACTGGTGTTTTACATACTGCAAAAAAAAAAAAAGTTTTTATTTTAAATGTATTTTTGTTGATAGTAGAAGCTTGTTCCTGTGTGGTCAGCAATTTCAGCACCAAGAGTTCTGGATTCCAACCAATAGAGCCAAATGGCTTTAAATTCCATGTGCTTTTCTGGTTCCTTCCTAGCTCTCTTGAATTGTGAAGCCTGTATTGATGGCCACCAATGAGCTAAAACACTTGTTTAACAGGTTGAAACTTCTTTATATGAATTTTGAACTCAAGATACTCCCTGAACTGGTCTGAAAGATCACTTGTCAAAAAAGCTCAGTCATGCTCTGTTGATTGGTTAGTGGTCTCCTGAAAAAGTCTCACTGTATTTGTAACAACAGTCTTCCTTCTAAATTCCCGCACTTCTAGATTTTGTCTTCTCGCCTCAGTCTTTGTCATCATCTACCGTGAATAGCCATCTTGACTCCGCAATTGGGGAGGGGATATCTTTTTTTTTTTTCTTTTTTGCCTCTTTTCATTGTATTTTCATATCCTGGTGTCATCAGAAGAAAGAGAAAATAGACTTTTTAATTTCAGTTTAGCTCCCTGAGGCAAATAGGACCAATAAGATTGAGGATTCTATTAGTGGAATTTAGGTAAGCTTTTAATGCTAGTTGACAATCAAGAAATTGTATGATTTATATGAATAAGAACCCAAATAATTAGATTTGATCAATTATTAAAGCCAAAGGCGATATATTTGCATTGAGAATGATGCAAAACATTGTCTAAAATGAATTAAATTGACTTACCAAACATCTCTGCATATTTGAGTCATGAAATCCATGTTCAACCTATACAGTTTTACCTGAAATGAAGGACAGTGGAACTTTGTTAATTGACCCATGTGCTAGAATGGCTTTCTAATGTATCATTAGAATAGGTGAAATTCTTCTCACAAAGTCACAGGAACCTTAGTCCAGAAGGAAGAGGGTAATGCATACAGTGCACTGTAAAAGAAAACAGGGTAGGTGTTTAAAAACTAAAACATTAAAAAGTAAAGCATATTCCCATTAGGTCAACATGAGTAATGAGTTTGACTCATAAAAAATAATCAATATTCTACTATTTATGACCTGTAAACAAAGGCCTAGTGTTGAAATAAATCCAATTCTCTTATTTGAAAAACCCCATGAATTGAAAGCTCATTATCTAGAGAGTGATTCCATATCTTTGTGGTCCAATTAGAGGCAAAAATATAGCTAAGGCAATGTAGCATGTGCTACGAAAAAGTTTCAACTGGTCACAGCCATCCTTATGGTTTTCCATACTTTAGAGAGAATCCTAAATTTATACTTTATTCTGTTCCATTTTTCAGCTTTTTTCTGTTCCATTTTTCAGCTTCTCATGTATTTTAAGGGTGGCACTTAAGTTTTCTCTTTGAGAAATGGGCCCCCAAGTTAGTGGGGGATAAACAAACCTGTATAGGAGCTGTGCTTTTTGTTTCTCTTTTTCAGTCTCTGAACTCTTTGTATAAATAAGGATTATCCTGGGCATAATTCATTTGAATATGAAATCAACATGCTTTCTTTTTCTCCTGTAAAAAAAGAAAACAAAACAAAACTTAATGTGATACAAAGAAAGTCTCATTTACACAATCAACAATGAGACTAAGAGGTAGCTACCATGTGGCTGGTGAATGTGCCTAGGTAACTTCCTGTTTCTATTCAAAACTACTGCTTTATTTATACATTCAGCAAAATTTTTTTCAACTATAAAATTTCAATAATCTCAATTTTTTTAAACCACTTCAGGCAAATTTTATCATTTTGCCTATGTCATTTTATGTGTCCATGTGTGCTTTGTGTTTGGATTTTTTATATTAGGCCATTCTATAAAATATTTTAAATCTAAAAGGAAAAAAAAGAAGGAAAAAGTGGCACATGTTCAAATTTACACATCATCTCACCTAAAAATTGTTTTTAAGAATCAAGTCTGGGGAAAAAATAAAAGCATCAACAGGTAAGCATTGTATGAAAAGTAAAACAAACTTTACTTTTCATACTTTACATTGTATGAAAAGTAAAACAAACCAAAACGTGTGTTCAGTACATACAGACATCAGAGTCCTAATTTAATCAGCAATATAGATTATGGTGACTTTAACCCAAATTAGGACTACAATCATTTTTTAAAGTATTCTGTTTCACAATACTTCAAGCATTTATTCAGATGTTTCCATTTTTCCTTTCAATTGTAATTGCCAAGACTTAGCCTAAATGTCAGGAAACAAACTAAGACCACAATCCAAATGGGATAAAAATCATCTCCATCAAACTCTAGTTCCATGGTCAGTGGAGGAGTAGGTATTCTTTTAATAAGGAGGAGGTATTGTCAGGAAGGAAGTCTGTATAGTGACTGGGAGCTCCTTAGAGCCTGGCCATGTCTTCTGAAGACATCACGAAACCTAGGTGAACTAAAGGTAATACTTGGAGGGTGGGCGCCTGTTTGTCTTTCAACACGGGCATGTCTTGAATATTGCAAGTCACATGCTATTCTAAAAATAATCTACCTGACTGCAGTTTGGTCAGGGTTAGTTTGTTTCCTTGGTAGATTTCAATCATTCAGATGTTGTTGCCATGCTTCACTTGAATCAATTCTCCTGTGACCTTAACATCTGCCACATTTGACAGCATATAAGACTCACTTCCATCCCTCTTAATGAAAAACTACATGGTGTTAAAAGCGTCTGTATCAGAGATGGAAAGCCCAGGGCAGGAGAAGGCTAGGTGGAGCAGGAAGTTTGCTGTACCTACAGAGTCCATCAACCCCTTGCAAAACTGTTTTATAATCATTTTCAGTCCATGTATGAGAAAATAAAAGTACTTAGTTTTTTTAACTTTATTTGAATAATTGGGGTGTCTATTATATATATATATATATATATATACACACACACACACACACTTATGAGTCTTTCACAGTGGCCTAAAATTCCAATTAATGAAAGTTGAGTTGTGATTATGACCTTTGCAGTCTTCTTTAAGCTTGAGAAAAAGTTTCAATGGACTGTCTAGACAGATGATAATCTTAGTAGGAGACTGAAAATACATTTGACAATTCAGTCTCATTCTTAATCTGAGTGCAGGAACCACTGCAAGATGAGCTGATCAGCCGAGAGAAATTTTTAAGTGGGTTTCAGTGATAAATGTTTTTATATGATATAAAACCAAATGAAAGTATAATATTTATGTAGGTATATAACAACATTCAGCACATTGGAAGAATCACACTTCATAATCAAGTTTAAACATGTCATAGAGCCTTGATCTATATTCTCTTGTCCACAGTAGGGAGTAAGGATGAGATTTTGTTTTTCATGTTGTGACTGGCATGCTTCAAACTTCTGAGCTTGCTGGGACTGACATCACCTCATTCCAATTTGAGGGACTGACAGGCTTGAAACAGGCTCATTGATCCTGTGTATGATACCCCTTCTGGGACAGAGTAATAATGGGATTTCATTAGTGAATCAATTTGTTTTGCGGATGACACCTACTGTGGCATTGGAAGACAGCTGAGTCTGACTCAAATTGAACATTTCTTACAAAATATTCTGAAACTTGAAATTGGTCCCTTAATCCAAGTGCTCTTGTTCATGGCTCTCCTCTGTGGAGTACATAGAGTTCAGGAAAGTACAAAAGCTAAGAACAAAATCCCTGAGTGGCCCAAATGATCTATGTTGATGTAAGGCAGGGGAGCTCAGCCCAGATTGGTGATTTCTTTTATCTCTGGTTTTATACCTCATTACCTATGCTGTCACATAAAAAAGGATGGATGGCTTCTCCATATTTATTTCTTTGTATTTCTGGGAGGGAAAATAAACTTTTTAGAAAAGCGTCTTCTACGCAGAAGCTCTAAAGTTGAAGCAGGGGTGAGATCGATCTTGGAGTCTGCAGGAAGACCCAACCACTAGGCCACTGGGTCATGCTTTTCTTCCACTGTATTCCCTCCAGTTAGTGACTGCCCTGAAGCCCCAGTCCTGCAGAAATACAATACTCCCAAATTTTGAAGGGCTAATCATCCACTTTGTGCACCTGTTTTGTCTTCTCTTTTCAACTATTAGGACTTGGGCTCTATTTCCTCCTATTAGCATTTCACCCTGAGGATGGAAAAAGAAACATTTGGAAATACTATTCAAATCTGTTTTGTTCCTTAGGTATTCATTTATTGAAGCAGTTTGAAATCATTGGTAAAATTAATGTCAGTGCATTATATTCTGTGGGATTTTAATATCCATAATGTCCCTTTCCCATCCACCACAAACAATTGAGAGTTGGCTGTATTCTTGCAGAATATAAAGGAAAAAACTGTAGCAAAGAATTTAGCTTCCCTCAAAAGAAAGCTATTTTGGATTTGTTCACTATTGAAATTTGAACCAGTAGAACAGGTCAACTCAAAATTGAGTTATGGGAATATAGTAACAGCCCTTGGTTAAATATGCACTCTTATCCCTATCTTAAATCTTGGACCAAAAAATTGCAGTGTTTATTTTTTGACTTTGCATTACAGTATTAAGGCTTTAATGACCTTGACACTCCGGTGGATTTTTTTTAAAATAATTATTTCAAGTTTAAATAGTATCCAAAGTGTAATTTTAGGATTATACCGTGTATTTTAAACTCTCTGGTCTTACATTATTAAGAAAGATGCTCTGTCCTCCTCCCCAAAATATGTTATCTCTTTATATATAAAAAAGGAGTTAGTCCATAGTTTTCAAGAACTATAAAAACTATTTCAAAAGAGACACTTGAAGAAGTTTTCACCATTCTGGGAATTATTGCTTCCATATAGTTAAAAAGAAGAATGTAATTGGAATCTTAATTTTAAAAGTATATATGTAAAAGTGTACTTGCTATGAAATAGTTTGTAAAAAAGGAAAAGGGACACAGCTTCTTTTAAAACCCTTGTTTCAGGCCATATATGACTTCATAGAATTTCCAAAACATCATTCAATTTTGAATTTTATTTAAGAGCATTTTGTACTGCTGTCTCTGTCATGGAAAATTCTGTAATTCTACAGTGTTTCTGGCTTTATTTTTAATTTTTTCATCTGTACCACAGTCAAATTAGCTACCATTTTCCCCATTCCTTGGGCTTTCTGTAGATCAGTGGATGTTAGGTTTAAACTTCTGTTTTCTTTGATGAAGCTTTCAATAAAAAATGAAAATAAAATCAACCAAGTAGGGCCGTTGTGTTTTTCTTCACTCTACCAGAGATGGATTGAGGGAGGGCATAGTGGAAGGAACAGTGTCTGTATTTAATTGACTTCCTACAAAATTTCTCAGAAACAGAACCATCCCTGGTAACAAAACGTGAGAGAAGAGGGACCACTGTATTCATGCAAGGGAGCCTGGAAAAGCCATTGTTTAGGAGCTTTGGGGGTATGGACCACTTAGGTGTCCCTAGGACCTCACACACTCTTCCCAATTTTTTTGCTTAAGGATTCAGAGATCATCCACCTCCTGTCTAACAAACACGCCCAACACCTACCAATAATGCTGTATTTAAAGGGGTGCTGACAAAGATAACTCTTTTAGCTGCAGTCCAACATTAGTAAAGTGAAAAGTAATATAGCTCAAACTTAATCTCAGAGGGGTTTTATTCTGGATTTTTTAATAAAGGAGTGTCATTTACAATAAAGATGAAAAAGTCTCTCAGCTATCAAAAAGGCTGTCTTTTCGTTTAAATCCTTAGAAACGGAGCAGTCTTCTCTCCCAGGTTCTTTCTCCTGCCCTTAGGAAGCTGCGGGTTACTTCTGTTACAAAGTGGTCACCAGGTGGCACTGCTGTATTAGTCTCCAGATGATTCCAAACCCAAATTCCAGGTCTTAAACAGAAGCAGTAGTGTGAGGGATGGCTGTAATAGCAAGAGTCACAACTAATGAAGCTGAGCCTTTGCCAGAAAGTGTGTCAGGTGCCCCCACACTTGAGTTCACACAACCCCCACACACATGCTCTCAGGTGGGTCCTGCCATTGCCCGCATTTTCCAGATGAGGCTTGGAAAGTACGGCAACCCACCCGTGGACCTACATCTTAGAAGGGCTAGAGTATGCTTCTCAAAACAGATTCAAAATCTCAACCCCTAGATTCTAAGGTTTTTTCTTCTGTGAGGGCTTTGAGAAATGCCAATGTGGAAGGCACCTTTTTTTTTTTTTTTTTTCCCAAAAGTTCATTTGACCTGAGATTTTGTGGTTTCTGTAGAAGAGGGCATTGGACAGTCATTCTGATCACTTGGTCACAATTCACATTTTCCATCCCAGAAATAACTTGCTGTTTCCATCATCTCTGTGATTTGTTCTGGAAGGAAAGGACCTATTTAGCAAATAAGCATAACTTTTCATTGACTATTTCATTTAACAGTGCCCAGAACACGGACACTCTGTAAACATTCTAATGATAAAAAGATAGACGCTTCTCATTTACAAGTATGTCATATTCTAGTAAGCACTGGTTTATGATAATATTTTAGCATGAAATAAGATCAGGAGATTTTGTGAGCAATACACTTAACCCTTCCATGGCTTGATGCAAAGTGGATGGAGAGACTACCTAGTCTGAATGCAATCATATCTTCTCTCATCCACACACAGGGAGGACCTTCAGACCCTTCAATGCTGCCTTTTCCTAATTCAGAACCTTAGCAGAGCAGCCGGATATTTCACTGTCACCCTTTCCCCAAATCATCTGGGACATTTAACTCTATTGACAGCAAGGAGGGTGGGATCGGCCATTCTGAAATTGTTCTAATTCTAGTAGCAGCTGTTAGTATTCTAAATCCTGTGTTGCCATTTCAGCAATCTTCACAGCATCTTCACAAGGAATAGATTCCATCTCAAGAAACCTCTTTCTTCATGCATCATAAGAAGCAACTCCTGAGATGGCAGAGGAGAAGGACGTGACCTCACCTCTTCTTACAAAAACACCAAAGTCACAACTAACTGCTGAACAACCATTGACAAAACAAAAACAAAAAACACACCACTGGAACCTACCAAAAAAGATATTCCACATCCCAAAACAAAGAAGCCACAATGAGATGGTAGGAGGGGAGTAATCACGATAAAATCAAATCCCATACCTGCCAGGTGGGCAACCCACAAACTGGAAAATAATTATATCACAGAGGTTCTCCCACCAGAGGGACAGTTCTGAGCCCCACATCAGGCTCCCCAGTCTGGGGTCCTGGCAACAAAAGGAGGAGCCCCCAGATAATCTAGCTTTGAAGGCCCATGGGGTTTCATTCCAGGAGCCCCATATGATTGGGGGCAACAGTAACTCTGCTCTTTTCATGTGCACCAGGACCCAGGGAAAAAAAGCAATGACGTCATGAGAGCCTGGGCCAGACCTACCTGCTGGTATTGGAGCATCTCCTGTGGAGGCAGGGGATGGCTGGGGCACTGCTGAGACAAAGACACTGGCAGGAGTAGTTCTGGGGAGTACTCAGGGGCATGAGCCCTCTTGGAGGCCACCATTTTCTCACCAAGACCTGGCCCCTCCCAACAGCCTGTAGGCGCCAGTGCTGGGACGCTTCAGGCCAAACAACAAACAGGGTGGGAACACAGCCCCACCCATCAGCAAACAGGCAGCTTAAAGTCTTCCTGAGCACACAGCTCCCCACTAAACACACCCCTTGACATGGCCCTGCCCACCAGAGGGACAAGACACAGCTCCACCCACCAGTGGGCAGGTACCAGTCCCTCCCACCAGGAAGCCTGCACAAGCCTCTTAGACAGCCTCATCAACCAGGGGGAAGACAGCAGAAGCAAGAAGAACTACAATCCTGCAGCCTGTGGAACGGAAACCACAATCACAGAAAGGTAGACAAAATGATACAGCAGAGGAATATGTCCCTGAAGAAGAAACAAGATAAAGCCCTAGAAGAACAACTAAATGAAGTGGAGATAGGCAATCTACCTGAGAAAGAATTCAGAGTAATGATAGTAAAGATGATCCATGATCTTAGAAAAAGGATAGAGGCACAGATAAAGAAGACAGAAGAGGGCTTCCCTGGTGGCGCAGTGGTTGAGAGTCTGCCTGCCGATGCAGGGGACATGGGTTCGTGCCCCAGTCCAGGAAGATCCCACATGCTGTGGAGCGGCTGGGCCTGTGAGCCATGGCCGCTGAGCCTGCGCATCCGGAGCCTGTGCTCCACAACAGGAGAGGCCACAACAGTGAGAGGCCCGCATACTGCAAAAAAAAAAAAGAAGAAGACAGAAGAAATGTTTAACAAAGACCTAGAAGAAAAAAGGAACAGAGATGAACAATATAATAACTGAAATGAAAACTACGTTAGAAGGAATCAATAGCAGAATAAGTGAAGCAGAAGAACAGATAAGTGAGCTGGAAGACAGAATGGTGGAAATCCCTGCTGTGGAACAGAATAAAGAAAAAAGAATGAAAAGAAATGAGGACAGTCTCAAAGACCTCTGGGGCAACATGAAATGCACCAACATTCACATTACAGGGGTCCCAGAAGGAGAAGAGAGAGAGAAAGGACCTGAGAAAATATGTGAAGAGATAATAGCTGAAAACTTCCTTAACATGGGAAAGGAAACTGTCACCCAAGTCCAGAAAGCACAAAGAGTCCCAGGCAGGATAAACCCAAGGAGGAACACACAGAGACACATGGTAATTAAACTGACAGAAATTAAAGACAAAGAAAAAATATTAAAAACAACCGGGAAAAGCAACAAATGAGGTACAAGGGAACTCCCATAAGGTTATCAGCTGATTTCTCAGCAGAAGGGAGTGGCACAATATATTTAAAGTGATGAAAGGGAAGAACCTACAAGCAAGAACTTTCTACCCAGCAAGGTTCTTATTCAGATTCAACAGAGAAATCAAAAGCTTTACATACAAGTAAAAGCTAAGAGAATTCAGAACCACCAGACCAGCTTTGCAACAAATGCTAAAGGAATTTCTCTAGGTGGAAAGGAAAAGGCCATAATTAGAAACAAGAAAATTATGAATAGAAAAGCTCACCAGTAAAGGCAAACATACAGTAAAGGTAGCAGCAATCATGAGAAGAGAGTACAAACACAGGATATTGGAAATGCATTTGAAAATAAAAGATCAACAACTTAAATCTTTATATATTGACTGCCATATTAAAACCTCATAAGAAGCAACTCCTTATCTGTTCATTTATCATGAGATTGCAGCAATTCATTCCCATTTTCAGGCTCCACTTCTAATTCTAGTTCTATTTCCACCACATCTGCAGTGACTTCCTCCACTGAAGTATTGAACCCCTCCAAGTCATCCATGAGGATTGGAATCTGTTTCTTCCCAACTCCTGTTAATGATGATATTTTGACCTCTTCCCATGAATCACAAATTTTCTTCATGACATCTAGAATGTTGAATCCTTTCCAAAAGGTTTTCAATTGACTTTGCCCAGATCCATCAGAGGAATCACTATCTATGGCAGCTATAGCCTTACAAAAATATATTTCTTAAATAATAAAATTTGAAAGTCAAAATGGCTCCTTGATCCATGGGCTGCAGAATGGATTTTGTATTACCAGGCATGAAAACATCATTCACCTTTTTTGTACATCTCTATCACAGCTCTTGGGTAAGAGGTGCCTTGTCAATGAGCAGTAGTATTTTGAAAGGAATCTTTTTTTTTTTTTTTCCTGAGCAGTAGGTCTCAACAGTGGGCTTAAAATATTCAGTAAATCATGTTGTCAACAGATGTGCTGTCATTTAGACTTCGTTGTTCCATTTATAGAGCACAGGCAGAGTACATTTAGCATAGTTCTTAAGGGCCCTAGAATTTTCAGATGTTAAATGAGCATTGGATTCAACTTGAAGTCACCAGCTGCATTAGTCCCTAACAAGAGAGCCTTTCATTTGAAGCTTTGAAGCCAGGCATTGACTTCTCCTCACTAGCTATGAAAGTCCCAGATGGCATCTTCTTCCAATAGAAGGCTGTTTCGTCTACACTGAAAAATCTGTTGTTTAGTGTAGGCATCTTCATGAATTATCTTAGCTAGACCTTCTGGAGAACTTGCTGCAGCTTCTACATCAGCACTTGCTGCTTCACCTTGCACTTTGATGTTATGGAGATGGCTTCTTTCCTTAAATCTCATGAACCAATCTCTGCTAGCTTCAAACTTTTCTTCTACATCTTCCTCAGCTCTCTCAGCTTTCACAGAATTGAAGAGAGTTAGGGACTGGCTCTGGATTACATTTTGGCTAAGGGACTATTGTGGCTGGTTTGATCTTCTATCCAAACCATTAAAACTTTCTCCATATCGTATCAGCAATAAGGCTGTTTGGCTTTCTTATTATTCTTGTGTTCACTGGCTTAGCACTTTTAATTTTCTTCAAGTACTTTTCCTTTGCATTTACAACTTGGCAAACTGTTTGGCCCAAGAGGGCTAGCTTTCAGCCTGTTATGGCTTTTGACCTAGCTTCCTCACTAAGCTTAATCATTTCTAGCTTTTGATTTAAAATGAGAGGCGTGCAACTCTTCATTTCACTTGTACACTTAGAGGCCTTGTGGGATTATCAATCAGCCTAATTCTTTTATTGTTGTGTCTCAGGGAACAGGGAGGCCCAAGGAGAGTTTGAGAGATGGGGGAATAGCTGGCTGGTGGAGTAGTCAGAGCACACACAACATTTAAGTTTTGCCATCTTATATGGGCATGGTTTGTCATACCCAAAACAATTACAATAGAACTTCAAAGATCATGGATCACAGACCACCATAATAAGTATAATAATAATGAAAAAAATAGAAATCTTGCAAAAATTACTACAAAAATGTGACACAGAGAAACTGTTGGAAAAGTGGAGCTGATAGACTTGCTCTAATCAAGGTTGCCACAAAGCTTCAGTTTGTAAAAATGCAATAAATGTGAAGCACAATAAAACAAGGTCAACTTGTACACAGCTCAAAGCTTGAGAAGGTATCAAAGCTGAAGGTAGAACAGGGTAACTCATGAGGTGGCAATTGGCAGCTAAGAGCATGGGAGTGGATGAGATGGCTCAGGAGAGGATGAGTAATGAACATAAACCTGGGAAAAGAAAGAACAGTGGTCACTCACACAAAGTCCAGACAGAATGAAAGGAGCAACTAAGGAAGCAGAGAAGAAATTACGTGTGGCTAGATGGAGAAACATGTATTGAGACAATAAGAGAGAAATGAGTTTCAAGAACAGACAGAACAATGCTAGTGAATACTGCTGTGGGGGGGAGTGGGGGAGGGCAGGTGGTGTCCAAGCTGGGTTGCAAGCCAGTTAAGTGGTGAATTTGAGAGGAAACTCTTATTTTTGTCGGAAATTTATCCTTAAGCTAATAATTACATTAATGTATCTCAACCACGAGCAGACCTTAATGGAATATGCAGGCCTTAATGCATACTTAATGAAGATTAGTTTCCTAATTAATGGAGTAGCATATATAATGGAGATTAGTTTCCTCTATTACAGTCATTTATAATTTTCTTTAAACAAAATCTTATGGATTACTTTAACACCCTATATATGAAATAAAGTCTGTCTTTAGATCCCCTTACATACCTAATATCTCATTCTTAAAACAGTCATGAACATAGAAGCAGCAGATGAATTGGCATTCAAGCTCCAACTTCAAATTTGGCATCAAATCCTATCATTCCTTTAGCTACGTTACATCATATTGGTAACAGCTACAAAGTAGAATATCAATTATGTGTGAATGTGTTTCCATGCCTCAGTATCAAATGAGCCCACTTGATCTATGAGAATCACTTCAGATGTTATTGAAGGAAAATAAGAGACTCTTGGCAGTAACTCTCTTTTATGGCGTCTGTTAAGCTGAAGTTTAGGTAATTCAGTATTGACGCACGGCAAAACGTGTTTCCAACTCTGTGTGAAGCCTCCTTATGCTTTGCCTAAATGTTTAAAAATGTGATGTTCTGGCAACATTGGATTTAATTGAAAATTCTCTAATAAAATGAATCCAGTCAAAAACAATTTGTAAAAGTTGTTGAGAGACCGTGGTGTTTGCATTTATAAGTACCAAAATTCTGACAGAGAGTCTGGAGAGAAAAGAGTAGGAAAGTCCAGAGTAGGAAAAGGAATATTTTCACTTCTTTTTCTAATAACTTTCTGGCTATGATATTATTTTCTGGTCATGACCCACCACTCTATGACAACTAATGCTAAAATACTGGTACATGTTGGTGTATGTCCTTTCCATTTTTTTTTTAGAATATTCATATATAATAAAAAATTTTAATACAGAAAATTTATTTTCTGAGTTACATTTAAAAGGACATTTTCTACTCTAGTTTTTTTACACAAGTGCTTCTCAAATTAACTGCAGCAAAGAACCAAATTTTTGGTTTTTTAAAAATTTTTAGTCTACTGAAAATCAATACTTAAAAAACACAAGAAAGACTTATTACGAGAAGAAATAAAATTAAAAGGACACACAAAACGCCAATCCCAATTTTAAATTGTTAATTCAACTGATATTAAATTACTCTCAAATTACTACAAAAGTTTTAAAATCTGATTCTCACATTTTGTACTTATGATAAGCTAGTAATAAACAATTCATCAGCATATCCCTAGACCACACTCTGAGTAGCCTGACTTTACAACATCATGTACGACATTTTATATACCTTATTCCACTGTTCATAGTTACCAAAATTTGTTCCACTTGTCACTTTTGCCTTATTTCCTTCTTATTGGATCTAGGCAGGGACAAGTTTTGTAAAGACTGGAGTCAAGGGAGTAGTTATCACTGGAGATAGACTCTATTACATTGGAGGTGGGCAAGGTGTGAGATTTAGTTAGTAGAAATAAAATAAGCAAAATACAGAAATTTGGACAAAGTGTCAAAATCAATGGGTGCTTTTGGAGAGACAGCCAAAACAAGGAGGAGAAGCTGGCAAAACAGTAGAATGGTTTCCATTCTTCGAGCTCAGAAATGAGAAGGGCCAAGAACACAGTCTATGACCAGAGAGAGTTGTCTACTTCATAAAACATTTTCACCCAATCATTGTTTTCCAAACTGGGATACATGTAACATTGATGTTATTTGGTGATACTTAGATAAGTATGTTTTTATTTTTATATGTATGAATATTCATGATATTAGAAAAATCAAACTAAGCATCAAAATTCTGAAATCATGACTAGCATCACTTAAGATAAGGCTATGTAGTAAAGAGAGTTAAAAGAAAATAATTAATAACTGTATAGATGCTTTGGAAATATAGCTCTAGGGACACCACTCAATCTGGGAGAACTCTGGATTCAATATAATTTAATTTAATTTCAATATAATTTATTCTCAGTCAAAATTCTGTATATTTTCAGCAATTGTTTTGGAGCATAATATATATCATAGAAGAATGCTGGGCCATGGGAAAATGAGTAGAAACACAAAAGAGAGAGGACTTGGGTTACTATTGTTGTAAAACAAACCACCTTAAAATTAGTGGCCTAGAGCAGCCACTTTATTTTGCTCGTGGTCACAGTCACGTGGGTTGGGAATTCAGCAAGCCCAGCAGGAATGGTTTGTCTTGCTCTCTCATTTTCTGGGAACTCAAAGATGTCAAGCACCTGGGCCAAGAGGATTTGAAGACCAGGAACCACCCCAGGAGCTCTTGATAAAATGTACTATCTGTACATTATTCAGTGGATCCAGATTAGGGTGTGGGTTGAGGGTGGCCTGAGACTCTGACATCAACGCTGCTGGTCCCAGGAGTACACTTTGTGGTGCCAGGAGAGGAAGACACAATATATTCATGGGAAGAATCTCAAAAAAAAATTACTAATTATAATTGGCTTTACATAATGTTTTTCCACACACAAATTTGTTCAGATAACTACTACCAGTCAATTCAAATAAAGTCAATTTATGATCAAGTTAAAACCTTCCAGTCTTTTACTAGAAACACAAAGATTGACAATATTGAGAGAGATTACAGGGAGATGTGGGGTAAGTGAAATTAATGAGAAGTGGCAAACTGAGTATAGTGTTTACCAATATTTGATTCTTTCATTTGAATGCATAGTTTCGAGTTTGCAAGGCCCTTTCCTGATCTATGTCTTCTCCTTACCCACTGGCCAGCATCTTCTTAACCTCACAATCAGAGACAAACTGAACATTCAGAGCAGCCAACCACACATATACACATACACATACACACACACACACACACACACACACACACACACACACTGAAGTAAATTTACTCTGAGCCAACAGCATCCCCAAACGTGTGTGAAGAAACCATTGTAGACATTTCTATCAGAGTCCCAGCCCTTTGCTAATTTTCAGCCTCTTAGGGGAAAGGAAAAGGCAACAGTATGTAATTAGAGAAATCTATGATTTACACATTAACAAACAAGGCAATGCAACCCACAAAGGAGAGAATAAAATTGTGGACAGCTAATAAGTGTCAGTACTTATTAAGGCTAAAGAAACCACCTATGAAACAAATCTAAGCCTTTCCCAAATGGTGCAGGGCAATTATATTTGGCATAAGTTCCACGGGGAAGATGCAGCTTTAGAAACATAAAGAACTGAGAAATTAGAGGAAGAGAGTCAGCTGAAGATACAAGGAAAACATTTTTCAGATATATCACAGACAAGGGAAAAGACAATGGTGAGAAAAAGGAGACACTGGAGGCCATGGGGAAAAGGAGAAAAAAGTGAAATATGCCTTTTTAACCTCAGCCTTCATTCTGGAAGATAACGAAAAAATTTTAATTTCAAAGTCACCCACAAGAACTTGTAGAATAACCTTGATGGAAAATTTCTAGCAGCACTACAGAGACCTTTAATGCCCAAAATCAAAAGAAACAGATGAAGAGTCCCTTGAAGAATGTATTCCTCTCCTGATAGTAACTTTGTTAAACACTGACTCTTTCACTAGAAATGATGAAACAAAGATTATTTCTGCCTTTGAGAAGTTTCCATAGAATGGAAAGTCTACACACACATGAGCACACACTCCAGCAGTTGTGTATACAAGTTCAGAAAACCTCTGGGCCTTTTTCTCATCAAGACCTCTGAGTTTTGACCCCAGATGCTCTACTTAGGAGAAAAAAAGCGTGACCTTTGGCCAGATACTTCACTTCTTTGAACCACTTGTTACTGGGCTTTAAATGGAAATGATAATATGTATAAGTGAAGGATGTTGGGAGAATTAAATATGAGAATGCCCACTTCATAAATATATAATACTTGTTTTTCTTTCTTTCTACCTGAAATAAGCATGCTGCAGAAGGCCACAGTTAAGGATGATGTCTGAGACATTCAAGGTGTTCCATCTGCTTTGCTAGGTCCCTCCCTCCCTCTTTCCCTCTTGCTTGCAACATTATTGAGCAAATCACAATAATGAACATAATTCCTGGGCTTGAACAGCTCATAGTGGAGAAGAAGAAAAAGAATTGTAAACCATTTCAGTGCAATGTGATAAGTTCTGTGTCAAGGGTAAGTCCAAGTTATTGGAGGAGAATCAAGGGTGACTCTTAATTCTGGCCAAGAGAATGCAATGTTAAAGCTAATGGCGATAGAAGTAGTCAAGAAGGGCTGTCTAGAGGCAAGGGCATTCAAGATAAGTTTTGGACCTCATCCTGTTCATTGTCACATCCCCAGTATGTAGCACATTGCCTGGTTGTAGTTCATAGTTAATAAATTTGAGAATAAATGGGTAAATGAAGGTGGAGGGCAAGGACAGGAGAGGAAATTGAACTCTTGAGAACAATGTTTTCAATCATGGTTGAACATTAGAATGACCATAGGAGGGACTTCCCTGGTGGTCCAGTGGTCAAGACTCCATGCTTCCAATGCAGGAGGTGTGGGTTTGATCCCTGGTCTGAGAACTCAGATCCCACATGCCACACAGTGTGGAAAAAAAAAAAAATAGAATGACCACGGGAGTTTCTGACACCATACTTTGGGGATGGGGTAAGGGATAATACATTTTTATAAATCTTCACAAACAATTCTGTTATCCATGTTTGAAAGGGGGGATTGTATGTGTTGAGGCCCAGTAACATAAGATGGCTTGTTATCAGCAGATAATTAAGACATAAGTAAGGAGAAGCCAAGATGGCGGAGTAGAAGGATGTGAGCTCATCCCTTCTTATAGAAACACCAAAATCACAACTAACTGCTGAACAACCACTGACAAAAAAAAAAAAAAAAGCAGGAATGTATCAAAAATGAAACCCTACATAGAAAGACAAAGAAGAAGCCACAATGAGTTGACAGAAGGGGTGCAACTGCAATAAAATCGAATCCCATACCTACCAGGTGGGCAAGATGCAAACTGGAGAGCAATTGTACCACAGAAGTTATCCCACAGGAGTGAGAGTTCTGAGCCTTACATCAAGATCCAGAGCCTGCGGGTCTGGCAACCTGAGGAGGAGCCCCCAGAGAGTATGGCTTTGAAGGTCAGCAGGGTTTGACTGAAGGAATTCCACAGGCCTGGGGTATACAGAAACTCCACTCTTGGAGGGCACACACAGGGTCTCGTGTGTACCAGTACCCAGAGAAAAAAGCGGTGGCCTTGTAAGAGATTGGGCCAGACTTACCTGCTGGTGTTGGAGGGTCTCCTGTGGAGGTGGGGGGCAGCTGTGGCTCACTGTGGGGACAAGGACACTGGTGGTGGTAGTTCTGGGGAGTGCTCATTGGCATGAGCCCTCTTGGAGGCTGCCATTTTCTCACCAAGAACTGGCCCCACCCAACAGCCTGTAGGCTCCAGTGTTGGGATGCCTCAGGACAAACAAACAACAGGGTGGGAACACACCTGTTGTTTGTTTGCTCTCTCATTTGCCGATGCCCCACCCATCAGCAAACAGGCTGCTTAAAGTCTGCCTGAGCACACAGCCACTTCTAAATACACTCCTTGAAATGGCCCTGCTCACCAGATGGAAAATATACAACACCACCCAGCAGTGGTCAGGCACCAGTCCCTCCCACCAGGAAGCCTGCACAAGCCTCTTAGACAGTCTCATCGACCGGGAGGCAGACAGCAGAAGCAAGAAGAACTACAACTCTGTAACCTGCAGAATGGAAACTGCAATCACAGAAAGGTAGACAAAATGAGATGGCAGAGGAATATGTCCCAGATGAAGGAACAAGATAAAACCCCAGAAGAGCAACTAAGAGAAGTGGAGATAAGCAATCTACCTGAAAAATAATTCAGAGTCATGATAGTAAAAATGATCCATGATATTGGAAAAAGAATGGACACACAGGTCAAGAAGATACAAGAAATGTTTAACAAAGACCTAGAAGATATAAAGAACAAACAGACAGAGTGAACAATACAATAACAGAAATGAAAAATACACTAGAAGGAAACATTAGCAGAAGAAGTGAGGCAGAAGAAAGGATAAATGAGCTGTAAGACATAATGGTGGAAATCACTGCCATGGAACAGAATAAAGAAAAAAAAATGAAAAGAAATGAGGACAGTCTAAGGGACCTCTGGGGCAACTTGGCACCAATGTTTGCATTGCAGGGCTGCAGAAGAAGAAGAGAAAGAGGAAGGACCTGAGAAAATATTTGAAGAGATTATAGCTGAAATTTCCCTAACATGAGAAAGGAAACAGTCACCCAAGTCCAGGAAGCACAGGGAGTCCCAAGCAGGATAAACCCAAGGTGGAGCATGCCAAAACACATAATAATCAAATTGACAAATATTAAAGATAAAGACAAAATTATTAAAAGCAACAAGGGAAAAGCAAAAAATGAGGTACAAGGGAACTCCCATAAAGTTATCAGCTGATTTCTCAGCAGAACCTCTGCAGGCCAGAAGGGAGTAGCACTATATATTTAAAGTGATGAAAGGGAAGAACTTACAACCAATGATATTTTACCCAGCAAGGCTCTTATTCAGATTTGACAGAGAAATCAAAAGCTTTACAGACAAGCAAAAGCTAAGAGAATTCAGCACCACCAGACCAGCTTTGCAACAAATGCTAAAGGAATTTCTCTAGGCGGAAAAGAAAAGGCCACAACTAGAAACAAGAAAATTACAAATGGAAAGGCTCACCAGGAAAGGCAAACATACAATAAAAGTAGGAAATCGTCTGCACACAAATATGATATCAAAACCAGCAATTGTGAGGAGAGCACAAATGCAGGATATTGGAAATGCATCTGAAATTATGAGACCAGCAACTTAAAACAATCTAGTTTATATATAGACTGCTATATCAAAACCTCATGGTAAGTGCAAACCAAAAATCTACAATAGATACACACACAAAAAAGAAAAAGGAATCCAAACACAACACTAAGTTAATCAACAAATTGCAAGAGAAGAAAACAAAAAAAGGAAGGGAAGAAAAAAGACCTACAAAAACAAATCCAAAACAATCAACAAAATGGCAGTAAGAAAATACATATAGATAATTACCTTAAACATAAATGGATTAAATGCTCCAACTAAAAGACATAGACTGGATGAATGGATACCAAAAAGAAGAATGGTATATATGCTGTCTACAAGAGACCCACTTCAGACCTAGGGACACATACAGACTGAAAGTGAAGGGATGGAAAAATGTATACCATGCAAATGGAAATCAAAAAAAGTGGGAGTAGCAATTCTCATCGCAGACAAAATAGACTTCAAAATAAAGTCTGTTACAAGAGACAAGGAAGGACACTACATAATGATAAAGGGATCAATCCAAGAAGAAGATATAATAACTGTAAATATATATGCACCCAACATAGGAGCACCTAAATATATAAGGCAAATACTAACAGCCATAAAAGGGGAAATCAACAGTAACACAACAATAGTGGTAGACTTCTACACCCTACCTGCACTAATGGACAGATCATTGAGACAGAAAATCAATAAGGAAACACAAGCTTTAAATGACACATTAGACCAGATGGACATAATTGATAGTAATAGGGCTTTCCATCCAAAAGCAGCAGAAAACACATTCTTCTGAAGTGCACATGAAATTCTCCAGGATCAATCACACACTGGGCCACAAAGCAAGCCTCAGTAAATTTAAGAAAATTGAACTCAGGTGAAGCATCTTTTCTGACCACTATGCTATGAGATTAGAAATTGACTACAAGAAGAAACATGTAAAAAACAGAAATACATGGAGACTTAACAATATGCTACTAAACAACCAATGGATCACTAAAAAAATCAAAGAGGAAATCAAAAAATACCTAGAGAAAAATGACAATGAAAACACGACAATCCAAGACTTATGGGATGTAGCAAAAGCAGTTCTAAGAAGGAAGTCTATAGCAATACAATCTTACCTCAGGAAACAAGAAAAATCTCAAATAAACAATCTAACCTTAAACCTAACACAACTAGAGAAAGAAGAACAAACAACCCAGTCAGTAGAAGGAAAGAAATTATAAAGATCAGAGCAGAAATAAATGAATTAGACACAAAGAAAACATTAGAAAAGATCAATGAAACTAAAATCTGGTTCTTTGAAAAGATAAACAAAATTGATAAACCTTTAGCCAGACTCATCAAGGAAAAAAAGGGAGAGGGCTCAAATCAGTAAGATTAGAAATGAAAAAAGAGAAGTTACAACAGACACCACAGAAATACAAAGGATCATAAGAGACCACAGCAAGCAAACTACATGCTAATAAGATGGACAACCTAGAAAAAAATGGACAAATTCTTAGAAAGGTACAATCTCCCAAGACTGAACCAGGAAGAAATAGAAAATATGGACAGACCAATCACAAGTACTGAAATTGAAACTGTGATTTAAAAACTTCCATCAAACAAAAGTCCAGGACCAGCTGGCTTCAGAGCCAAATGCTATCAAACATTTAAGAAGAGTCAACACCCATCCTTCTGAAACTATGCCAAAAAATCACAGAGGAAGGAATACTATCAAACTCATTCTATGAGGCCCCCATCACCCTGATACCAAAACCAGACAAAGATACCACATAAAAGAAAATTACAGGCCAACACACACTGATGAATATAGACGCAAAAATCCTCAACAAAATACCAGCAAACCAAATCCAATACTTCCAATCTTGAGTAAGAAAAATGGAGCTGGAGGAATCAGGCTCTCTGACTTCAGACTATACTATAAAGCTACAGTCATCAAAACAGTATGGTACTGGCCCCAAGACAGAAATATAGATCAATGGAACAGGATAGAAAGCCCAGAAATAAACCCACGCACCTATGGTCAATTAATCTACAACAAAGGAAGCAAGAGTATACAATGGAAAAAAGACAGTCTCTTAAATAATTGATGGTGGGAAAACTGGACAGCTACATGTAAAAAAAAAAAGGAATTTGAATATTCACAAATATTCACAAATATTCACAATATTCACAAATTCACACACAAAAATAAACTAAAAAGTGCTTAAAGATCTAAATGTAAGACCATATACTATAAAACTCTTAGAGGAAAATATAGGCAGAACACTCTCTGACATAAATCACAGCAATACCTTTTTCAATTTGTCTCCTAGAGTAATGGCAATAAAAATAAAATTAAACAAATGGGCCTAATTAAACTCAAAAGCTTTTGCAAGCAAAGGAAACCATAATCAAAATGAAAAGACAACCCATAGAATGGGATAAAATATTTGCAAACAATGCAACCAAGAAGGGATTAATCTCCAAAATTTACAAAGAGTTCATGTGGCTCAATATCAAAAAACCAACAACCCAATCAAAAAATGGGCAGAAGACCTAAATAGACATTTCTTCAAAAAAGACATACAGATGGCCTAAAAGCACATGAAAAGATGCTCAACACCTCTAATCATTAGAGAAATGCAAATCAAAACTACAATGGGATATCACCTCACACCAGTCAGAATGGCCATCATCAAAAAGACTACAAATAATAAATGCTGAAGAGGGTGTGGAGAAAAGGGAACCTTCCTACACTGTTGGTGGGAATGTAAGTAAATTGGTGCAGCCACTATGGAGGTTCCTTAAGAAACTAAAAATAGAGCTACCATATGATCCAACAATCCCACTCCTGGGCATATATCCAGAGAAAATCATGGTTCAAAAGGATACATGCACCCCAATATTCATTGCAATGCTGTTTACAATAGCCAAGATATGGAAGCAACCTAAATGTCCATTGACAGATGAATGGATAAAAAGATGTGGTACATGTTATACAATGGAATATTATTCAGCCATTAAATAGGATGAAATAATGCCATTTGCAGCAATATGGATGGACCTGGAGATTATCTTACTAAGTGAAGTAAGTCAGAGAATATCATATGATATCGCTTACATGCAAAATCTTAAAAAAAAAAAAGATAGAAATGAACTTAATTACAAAATAGAAACAGACTCACAGACTTAGAGAACAAAATGGTTACCAGGGGAAAAGATTTGGGGGGAGGGACAGACTATACACACTGCTATATTTAAAATAGATAACCAACAAGGACCTACTGTATAGCACAGGGAACTCTCCTCAATACTCTGTAATATTCTAAATGGGAAAAGAATTTGAAAGAGAATAGATACATGTATATATATAACTGAATCACTCTACTGTACACCTGAAACTAATACAACATTGTTAATCAACTATACTCTAATATAAAATAAAAATTTTAAGCAAACAATGAATTTTCCATTGCTTTTACCTTATTCAATAAAGAAACTAATAATAATCTTTAAAAAAAAAAAGAATTAAGAAAAAAAAAACCCTAGGGGTTTTCAGCAGAGATACTACCAGAGCAAAGCAAAGGAAACTCTTCTCCACCATTTAAAAGGAGGGATGGGACTTTCTGATAGATGACTCTTCTAGTCTAGGTTGCCTGCCCCCCACCCCTAAAACAGAATCTGTAGAAAAGCCTTTCGTGCAGGTAGTTTATTTGAAGTTGATTCCAGGAAGCAGGAGCTATGGACCGGGAAAAGTACAAAAGGAAGGAAAGAAAAAGTGTGCAGTTGAGTTGATAACCAGCACGCCAACTCCATCCAACCAGACATTCTGAGGAGCCCCTAAGACAACTTTCAAAAATGCCCTCCACATGATCTCCAAGGAGAAGCATTTCTCAGCTCCTGTATGCCAGGGTTTGAAGTTGGCCCTAGGGCACGTTACCTCCTTTCAGACATGCCAAACAGAGAAATCCTGGGGCAGAAAGTGAAATATGTGTTTACATACTTGGGCTGAGCTAGCGGCAGAGCCAAGGTTAGTTGAATTTCATATGGAACTGGGGTAAAGGCCACAGCTGGAATCAGAGAGAGACTGAGAGTGGGCGTGGAAGGGATGCAAGAAGAAGCTGATACATTCGGCAGCAAGATTCCTTTTAATGAACTATTTAAACTTATTCAACTTATTTGCAGCACACATCATCACCCTCCTCTCAGAGCAAATCACATATTTCTCTGGTTGGTGCACGTTCCATTTAACCTGTTTTTTGCGCTGATGTATATAGACTTTAGCATGTTTTCCTTTTTAAAGTAATGGGTTAGGTCGTCTATAATTGTTTGCTTAAAAAATGATTTATCGGGCTTCCCTGGTGGCGCAGTGGTTGAGAGTCCACCTGCCGACGCAGGGGACACGGGTTCGTGCCCCGGTCTGGGAAGATCCCACATGCCGCAGGGCGGCTGGGCCCGTGAGCCATGGCCACTGAAGCTGTGCATCCGGAGTGTGTGCTCCGCAACAGGAGAGGCCACAGCAGTGAGAGGCCCGCAAAAAAAAAAAAAAAAAAAAAAAAGACTTATCATGATTTTGTTACTCTCTTTTGCCATCAGAAAGAAACAACAACAAAAACAGACAAATTGGATTTCATGAAATATTTAAAAATATGTGCATCAAAAGACACTAGAAATAAAAGAATAAAAAGGCAACCCACAGGGCTTCTCTGGTGGCACAGTGGTTGGGAGTCCGCCTGCCGATGCGGGGGACAAGGGTTCGTGCCCCGGGCCAGGAAGATCCCACGTGCTGCAGAGCAGCTGGGCCCGTGAGCCATGGCCGATGAGCCTGCGTGTCTGGAGCCTGTGCTTCGCAACGGGAGAGGGCACAACAGTGAGAAGCCCGCGTACCATAAAAAATAAATAAATAAATAAAAATTTAAAAAGAAAGGCAACACACAGAATGAAAAAAATGGATAACCAAAATACAATGGAATGTTTTTTAGTCTTAAAGAGTTAGGAAATTCTGCTATAACATAAAAGAACCTCATGTGGAGTGAAATAAGCCAGACACAGAAAGACAAATACTGTATGATTCGACTTATATGAGGCACTTACATGAGTAGCCAAAATCATAGAGACAGAAAGTGGAATGGTGGTTTCCAGGGCTGGGAGAGGCTGGGGTGGGGGGTTAGCTTTATATGATGAAAAGAATTATGGTGATATGATGGCTGCACAATGCTATGAATGTATTTAATAACACTGAACTATATTCTTAAAATAGTTAAGAGGGTAAATCTTACCTGTATTTTACCACAATATTTTTATTGAGATATGGTTGATTTATGATATTATATGTTTCAGATGTACAACACAGTATTTCACAATCTGGAAGGATTATACTCTGTTTATAGTTATTATAAAATATTGGCTATATTCTCTGTGCTGTACAATATATCCTTGTAGCTAATTTATTTTATACATAGTAGTTTGTACCTCTTAATCCCCCAGCTCTATCTTGCCCCTCCCCCATTCCCTCTTAAAAAAATATTTCTAAAGAATAAAGAAAGGGTTGGGGACAAGGATGAAAGAATAGTGCATAAACGTTATTTGTCATAATGACATAGAAAAAACAAACTAAAAGAAGAAAGAAGGGAAAATTTGAATAAATGTCTTGATTGCTAATGGGTAACATGTGGGAGCCAAAGCACATTATTTAAGTTTTGTAAACCAAAGAGTAAATTCTGTACTTCTCCTTTGTTTCTGTAAGAAAATTTATAAACATGTTTCCTTGTTTCCCTTCACCATCAAGCTTTCCCTGTCACAGCTCTGCCTTCCAGAAGCAGTACTTCTCAAGACTGATACTTTTGATTACATGCACTCTTAAATCCTTTCCAATTGATCTGCCATATATTTATTGCTTATTTCTATATAACAAATTGCTCAAAACCTAATGGCTTAAAACAACAAACATGTATTATATTACTGTTCCAGTGTGTCAGGGATTCCAGAGTGGCTTACTTGGGTTATTCTCGTGCAGGGCCTTTCACAAGGTGGCAGTGGTGTCAGATAGGGCTGCAGTGGCCTGAAGCCTTGATTGCAGCTCATTATTGTGGCCATTGGCAGGAGGCTTCTGTTCCTCTTCTGGTATTGACTGGAGGCCTCACCTCTTTACAGAGCTGCTTGAGTATCCTCACAGCATGGCAGCTGGCTTTCTCAGAGTGATCTGAGAGAGAGAGAGAGAGAGAGAGAGAGAGAGAGACACAAGGAGAGGAGGATGTTACCTTGTTCTAAAACCATTGCTTTCCCACTGCATCCTCCTCTTTTCTTTGTAATAACTGCTCCTGAAGTACTTACATGTAAATTGAAAGTTGTAATTTCTTTTAATCTCCTTATGAAGTTATATGATACTGTAGGGATGTGTTATAATTTTGCTTTTTTTTTTTTCCTTCCTAGATGATCTATATGGATTTTGGAGGTAAAGTAGAACAATCTGTATTCGGGCAGCATTACCCTAAAGGAAACAGGAAGTTTCCCAATAAATAATTTTTGAATGTGAGAATGAATGAATAAATTGATATGAAACTAGAGGGCTGATTTATTGAATGAAATGACGTTGATCATCCATCATGGAGACTGGATTTTCATGACCATATTGTCAGACTATTTTGTTTCTGGAGAAACTAGGGGCTGGTGTTATAACTGAAGTGTTCTTGGGTAAGAACAGAATGTGTAAAAGTGGAGTCAGTTGTAAAACTGGAAAGTTTAGTGGCATAAGACCTCCTTCTGTGACCTGTGGTTGGCATGATGGCAGCCTGGCATGGTGGGCTTGTAAGCAACGTAAAACTATAGCTTGTTGAGTGAGTAAGCCAGTGTCCTCAGCCTTCTCTGCATTGTGTTATACGATCTCAAACACTCATATTAGTTAGAAGTATGATTGTCTTTTCATGCACACACACCAGGAAATAAACAATGGAGATGGAGCGCATGTCTGCCGAGATATATATTCACCCTTGCAGAGAGAGGCTTATGCACCTGCCTATTCAAATATGCTCAGCCTGAGGAATACTGGCCAAGTGAGGAGTACTCAAACATCAGTACCACCCCTGGGTGCCGTATCCCACAGTGGGCTCTCCGTGGAGAGGCCTTCCCCAAGATCTTTACTTCTCTGAATCTCAAGTTATTTGTCCAGACCCTTAAGACAACTTTGAATTTTTCTGTCAACATTTTCTTATTAACACGTGTTTTAGGAGGTGACCGTTTTTTGTATTATTGACTTCAAATATTTCCAAGTGTGTTTGGTCAAACTTCCTTATTCTCATAAACTCTCAAAGACATACTTTGCATTTCTGAGGTCATTCAGGATGTCATATTCTGTTGAATCCTTTCTGATCAGATTGAAAGATTTTAGAAAGTAGACAATTTTCTCTTAAGCTAGGCAGTATAATGGAGTATGTTTTCTTTAATAGTGTTTCAGAGGTGTCATTCTGTAAATAAAAATGGCTGGTTTGGGGTGAATAAATGAGTATTCTATTTTTCTAAAACATGTCTTTGCTCCTGAAAATAAAAGTTAGAAAGAGAGTAAAGAAAGACAAAGAAAGAAAAAAGAAAGAAAGAAAGAAAGAACGAAAGAAAGAAAGGAAGGAAGGAAGGAAGGAAGAGAGAGAAAGAGAGAAAAAGAAAGAAAGGAAGAAAGAAAGGAAGGAAGGAAGGAAGAGAGAAAGAGAGAGAGAAAGAAAGAAAAAAAGAAAGAAGAAAGAAAGAAAGAAAGAAGGAAAGATAGAGAAAGAAAGGAAGGAAGGAAAGAAAGAAAGAAAGAAAGAAAGAAAGAAAGAAAGAAAGAAAGAAAGAAAGGAGGAAGGAAAGGGAGAAAGAAGGAAAGGGAGAAAGGAAAATAAAGTATTATTTATTGATGGACCCCAAACCTACAATTATTGTGAACATGGGAAAACACACTGCAAATCAAGGCTGCAAACACTCATGGTCATGCTTTTGTTGTCATTGTTCTATTTGTTTCCTTGTAAACCATCATTTCCTAAGCTTCCATTTAATTAAACATTTCTTTTATTGGTAGTGATTTTAGATAGTTGGTTAATATACCAAAACAAATCATAAGGCTAAATTACCAAAAATCACTTCTCAAACTATGATATTTGAGATTATGGGAATTCTTTTCAATGAAATAAAGAAGGGGGGAGCATCTCAACAATCTTTCTATGAGAGAACAATCAATCTGTCTTGAATTCTACACAAATCAACATAGAAAAAGAAAAGTGTATTCAAAAGTAAGGGACTTTCTACATATATACACTAATATGTATAAAATAGATAACTAATGAGAACCCGCTGTATAGCACAGGGAACTCCACTGTACAGTAGAAACTAACACAACATTCTAAAACAACTATACCCCAATTTTAAAAAAACGTAAGAGACTTTCTGGCCATTGGAGAAAAATGAAAGGAACCAAAAACTGTTTGCTTTCTACCTCCTGGCAGTGTTTCAAATCATGGGGCAGCCATGTGACCTGAATCTAAACTTTCATGAGAACACACTTGATTTTAAGAATTAGGGATCATGGTATTGATTTCTTTCCACCAGAGGGAGCCATAGACTATGACTTAGCAACCGTGCCTGTGCTTCTGGCACACAAACACAGTAATCTAAAGTAGCTCCTTTTAAATCAAGATGGTGGAGGAGTAGGTGGATGTGGAGTTCACCTCTCTCCACAAATCCATCAAGAATACATCTACAAGTGGAACAATTCTCACAGAGCACCTGCTGAACTCTAGCAGAGGATCTTGGACAAAGGACAAGAAAAATCCCCTCGCAACTGGGTAGATGAAAGAAAGAAAAAAAAAAGAAAAAGAAAAAAGGAAGTGGGATGGGATGTGCACCCCTCGGGGGGAGCTGAAGGAGATGAGAGGTTCTTGCACTCAGGGAAGCCCCCTCACCGGTGGGACGGAAGGGGAGTTTCAGGGTCTCAGAGGAGAGCACAGCAACTGGACTGTGGCAGGCCGGACAGAGTGAGACCTACACAGATGGTCCGAGCCACAGCCCTGCACGCCCCAGCCTGAGACGTGTGTCTGCTGGTGCAGATGGGGGCTGGGTGCTGGAATGTGGGGTTTGAAGAGCAGATAAGGGGAAGGGACTGCTGTTGGCTATGAGCAATCAGCCTGAGGGGATGGGAGTGAGGAGCTCCACAACTGGGAATGTTTGTAGAACAAGCCTGGGCCATCACAGAAGCAAAGTGCCATTGTTGAGTGACTCATGAGGGGCGGGCCCGCCATTGCAGCCTCTCTCCCCACACTCTGGCCCCTGCATCCGCAGACACTAGGAGGGGCTCCCACCTGAGCAAGCTCCTGCACCCCACCCACCACTGCCTCCACTCCTCCCACTTGGGCTGGTGTGTGTGCTCCAGGGCAGCTTCAGGAGCAAACGCCTGTGAGTGGCCCACACATGGAGATGGGGCTGAAACCACAGTTGAGCCCCAGGGACCGTGGACTAAGGAAGAAGAGCTGAAATCTCTCCTCACGGCTGCGGGAACCACAGATTTACACGCCCGCTGCTGGCTTTGTAAACTCAGTGTCTGTGGAATATCTGAACGGATGAGTGCCCCTGCAGCTGGAGTGGGTCTGGCTCCAGCAGCTGTGGGCTTTGTGGGTATGTACACACAGGGACTGGGCTGGGCCAGAATCTGAGCTGCCTCCATAACTCCCACGGCGGGTCCAGGTGTGTGACTACTGCAGTCCTGGAACCTGACTTCAGTGGATCTGTGCTGACCTGGTGAAAACAATGCCTGAGAGACACCAGGGTCGACTGCCAGTATACCCACAGTTGAGGTGGGATTGAGAGCAGTTCCAACGACAGTGCACTTTGTGAGCCTGCACAATGGGTGAAAGAGGACACAACTGAGCACATTACCAGGTGAACAGCTCCAGAGGAGGAATACTCAGTGGCTTCTCTCCCAGTGGGAATGCTCCAATCCTGCTTACCTTGCACCGCAGATCAGAAACACAGCTAAGAAACAGATCTGGGGGCCTCTACTCCAACAACTAGGGAGCAGACCCTATACCTGACAGGGCAGTGACAACCATAGAGCAAAGGGGGGCCCCCATTCAATACCCAGGGCAGGCTCTGGTCATCACAACACCAGTTAACCCCCCTATCAAGGCGATAATGGCCACCATACACTGAGGAAAGAGGTAGCAGTCTAAAAACAGCCCATGCACCAAGAAGAAAAGAAAATTAAATCCATGCAGGCTACACAGGGAAATTCCCACATAGAACAGCCCTCCAAGATAGTCTGAGGGTCTGGCATCAGAAGGAAGAACCCCCAGAGCATTTAGCTTTGAAGGCCAGTGGGGCTTGAGGGCAGGAGCTCCACAGGATGAGGGAAACAGAGACTTTACTCTTGGAGGGTGCACATAAGTTCTCATATGCACTGGGACCCAAAACATAGCAGTACCTCTAGGTCTAGGTTGGGCTAGACCAACCTAGGGGTCTTGGAGGTTCTTGTGGGGAGGCGAGGGGTCAGCTGTAGCTCACCGTGGGGGCAAAGACGCTGGTAGCAGAGGCCCTAGGGAATATTGATCAGCATGACCCCTTCTGGAGGTCCCCATTTGGGCACCAAGACCTGGCCCCAGCCAACAGCCTACAGGCTCCAGAGCTAGAACACCTCAGGCCAAACAACCAGCCGGACAGTAGCAGAGCCTCACCCATCAGCAGACAGGCTGCCTAAAGTCATACTGAGCTCCTAGCCACATCAAAACACATCCTTTGACATGGCCTTGTCCACCAGACCTAATGCCACCTACCAGAGGGAAGGAACCAGTCCATTCCACCAGGAAGCCTTACACAAGCCCCTGGACCAACTTCACACACCAGGGGGCAGACACCAGAAGCAAGAGGGACTACAGTCCTGCAGCCTGAGGAAAGGAGACCACAAACACAGAAATTTAGACAAATGAGATGACAGAGTAATATGCTGCAAATGAAGGAACAAGATGAGAACAACTAAATGAAGAGGAGATAGGCAATCTACCCAAAAAAGAATTCAGAGTAATAAAAGTAAAGATGATTCAAAATCTCAGAAAAAGAATGGAGGCACAGACTGAGAAAATATAGGAAATGTTTAACAAGGAGCTAGAATATTTAGAGAACAAACAACCAGAGAGGGACAATACAAGAAATGAAATGAAAAAGACACTCAAAAAAATCAATAGCAGAATAATTGAAGGAGAAGAATGAATAAGTGAGCTGGAAGACAGAGTGAAGGAAATCACTGCCACAGAACAGAATAGAGAAAAAAGAATGAAAAGAAATGAAGACAGTCTCAGAGATCTCTGGGACAGCATTAAATGCACCAATATTTGCATTATAGGGGTCCCAGAAGGAGAAAAGAGAGAAAGGGCCTGAGAAAATATTTGAAGAGATTATAGCTGAAAACTTTCCTAAGTTTTGTGAAAGGAAACACTCAAGTCCAGGAAGCACAGAGAGTCCCACACAGGATAAACCCAAGGAGGAACACTCAGAGACACATAGTAATCAAACTGATAAAAATTAAAGACAAAGAAAAAATATTAAAAGCAACATGGGAAAAGCAACAAATAACATACAAGAGAATCCCCATAAGGCTATCAGCTGATTTCTCAGCAGAAACTCTGCAGGCCAGAAGGGAGTGGCATGATATATATAAAGTAATGAAAGGGAAAAACCTACAACCAAGAATACTCTAACCAGCAAGGCTCCCATTCAGATTTGACAGAGAAATCAAAAGTTTTACAGACAAGCAAAAGCTAAGAGAATTTAGCACCACCAAATGAGCTTCACAACAAAACTAAAGGAACTTCTCTAGGTGGGAGAGAGACAAGCAACTTAAAACCTTGTGTGTGTGTGTGTGTGTGTGTGTGTGTGTGTGTGTGTGTGTGTGTATAGACTGCTATATCAAAACCTCATGGGAACTGCAAGCCAAAAAGTACAATAGAAACACACACACAAAAGAAAAAGCAGCCCAAACACAATGCTAAATATAGTCATCAAATCACAAGAGAAGAGAACAAAAGAGGAAGGGAAGAAAAAGACCTACAAAAACAAATTCAAAACAATTAAGAAAATGGTAATAAGAATATACATATCAATAATTACCTTAAAAATAAATGGATTAAATGCTCCAACCAAAAGAAATAGACTGGCTGAATGGATACAAAAACAAGACCCATATATATGCTGTCTACAAGAGACCTACTTCAGACGTAGGGACACATACAGACTGAAAGTGAGGGGATGAAAAAAGTTATTCCATGCAAATCGAAATCAAAAGAAAGCTGGAGTAGCAATTCTCATATCAGACAAAATAGATTTTTTTTAATATTTATTTTATTTATTTTTCTATATTTTGGCTGTGTTGGGTTGTAGTTGCGGTACGTGGGATCTTCATTGTGGCATGTGGGATCTTTCGTTGTGGCATGCAGGCTTCTCTCTAGTTGTGGAGCGCAGGCTTCTTTCTAGTTGTGGCATGTGGGTTTTCTTTTTCTAGTTGTGGCACGTGGGCTCCAGAGTGTGTGGGCTCTGTAGTTTGCTGCACATGGCTCTCTAGTTGAGGCGCATGGGCTCAGTAGTTGTGGCACATGGGCTTAGTGGCCCCGCAGCATATGAGATCTTAGTTCCCCAACCAGGTATCGAACCCACATCCCCTACATTGGAAGGCAGATTCTTTACCACTGGACCACCAGGGAAGTCCCCAAAATAGACTTTAAAATAAAGACTGTTGCAAGAGACAAGGGATGGCACTACATGATGATCAAGGGATCAATCCAAGAAGGAGATATAACAATTGTAAAAAATATATGCACCAAACATAGGAGCACCTCAATATATAAGGCAAATGCTTTGCCTTATAAAAGGGGAAATCAACAGTAACACAATAATAGTGGGGGACTTTAACACCCCACTTACACCAATGGACAGATCATCCAGACAGAAAATCAGTAAGGAAACACAGGCCTTAAATTATACATTAGACCAGATGGACTTAATTGATATTTTTAGAGCATTCCATTCAAAAGCAGCAGAATACACATTCTTCTCATGTGCACATGGAACATTCTCCAGGATAGGTCACATATTGTGCCAAAAATTAAGCCTCAGTAAATTTTTTTTAAATGTATTTATTTTAATTAAGTTATTTATTATTTTTGGCTGCATGGGGTCCTCGTTGCTGCATGCAGGCTTTCTCTAGTTGCAGCAAGCAGGGGCTACTCTTTGTTGTGGTACGTGGACTTCTTGTTGTGGTGGCTTCTCTTGTTGTGGAGCATGGACTCTAGGTGCACAGCTTCAGTAGTTGTGGCACACAGGCTCAGAAGCTGTGGCCCGTGGGCTCTAGAGCGCAGACTCAGCAGTTGTGGTGCACGGGCTTAGGTGCTCCGCGGCATGTGGGTTCTTCCCAGACCAGGGCTCGAACCCATGTCCCCTGCATTGGCAGGCGGATTCTTAACCACTAGCACCACCATGGAAGCCCACCTCAGTAAATTTAAGAAAATTAAAATTATATCAAACATCTTTTCTGACCACAATGCTATGAGATTATAAATTACTGGGGAAAAAAATGCAAAAACCCAATCACTTGGTGACTAAACAGTATGTTACTAAACTATCAATGGATGACTAAAAAATCTCAAATAAACAAATTAACCTTACACTTAAATCAACTAGAGAAAGGAGAACAAAAAAACCAAAAAGGTAGTAGAAGGAAAGGAATTATAAAGATTAGAACAGTAATAAATGAAATAGAGATGAAGAAAACAATAGCAAAGATCAATGAAACTAAAAGCTGGTTCTTTGAAAAGATAAACAAAATTGATAAACCTTTAGCCAGACTTATCAAGAAAAAAAGAGACAGGACCAAAATCAGTAACATTAGAAATGAAAAAGGAGAAGTTACAATGGACACCACAGAAATACAAAGGATCATAAGAGACTCCTACAACCAACTATACACCAATAAAATGGACAACCTAGAATGAATGGACAAATTCTTAGAAAGGTACAATCTCCCAAGACTGAACCAAAACCAAATAGAAAATATGAGCAGACCAATCACAAGTACTGAAATTAAAACTGTGATTTTAAAACTTCCACCAAACAAAAGTCCAGGACCAGATGGCTTCACTGGCAAATGCTATGAAACATTTAAGAAGAGTCAACACCAATCCTTCTGAAACTATGCCAAAAAATTGCAGAGGAAGAAAAACCCCCAAGCTCATTCTACAAGGCCCCCATCACCCTGATACCAAAACCAGACAAAGATACCACAAAAAAAAGGAAAATTACAGACCAGTATCACTGGTGAATATAGATGCAAAAATCCTCAAAAAAATACTAGCAAACTGAATCCAAAAACACATTAAAGGATCATATGTGATGATCAACTGGGATTTACCCAGGGATGCAAGGATTCTTCAATATATGCAAATCAATCAATATGATACACCATGTTAACAAGTTGAAGAATAAAAATTCTATGATCATCTCAATGGATTCAGAAATAGCTTTTGACAAAATTCAACACCCGTTTATGATAAAAACTCTCCAAAAAGTGGGCATAGAGGGAACCTACCTCAACATAATAAAGGCCATATATGACGAACCCACAGTAAACATCATTCTCAATGGTAAAAAACTGAAAGCATTTCCTCTATGATCAGGAATAAGACAAGGATGTCCACTCTCGCCACTATTATTCAACATAGTTTTGGAAGTCCTAGCCACAGCAATCAGAGAAGAAAGGGAAACAAATGGAATCCAAATTGGAAAAGAAGTAAAATTGTTACTGTTTGCAGATGACATGATACTAGACATAGAAAATCCTAAAGATGATACCAGAAAACTACTAGAGCTCATCAATGAATTTGGTAAAGTTTCAGGACACAAAATTAATACACAGAAATGTCTTGCATACTTATACACTAACAATAAAAGATCAGAAAGAGTAATTAAGGAAACGATCCCATTTACCATCTCATCAAAAAGAATAAAACACCTAGGAATAAACCTACCTAAGGAGGCAAAAGATCTCTACTCAGAAAACAGTAAGATGCTGATAAGAAATCAAAGATGACACAAACAGATGGAAAGATATACCATGTTCTTGGATTGGAAAAATCAATATTGTCAAAATGACTATACTACCCAAAGCAATCTACAGATTCAATGCAATCCCTATCAAATTACCAAAGGCATCTAGAAGTAGAACACAAAATTTTTCAATAAAACAATTTGTATTGAAACACAAAAGACCCAGAATAGCCAAAGTAATCTTAAGAAAAAAAAAAAAAAATGAAGCTGGAGGAATCAGACTCCCTGACCAAACTATACTACAAAGCTACAGTAATCAAAACAGTATGGTACTGGCACAAAAACAGAAGTATAGATCAGTCGAACAGGATAGAAAGTCCAGAGGTAAACCCATGCACCTATGGTCAACTAATCTATGGCAAAGGAGGCAAGGATATACAATGGAGAAAAGACTGTTCCTTCAATTAGTGGTGCTGTGAATACTGAACAGCTACATGTAAAAGAATGAAATTAGAACACTCTGTAACATCATACACAAAAATTAACTCAAAAGGATTAAAGACCTACATGTAAGGACGGATACTATAAAACTCTTAGATGAAACACTGTCTGACATAAATTGCAGCAATATATTTTTTGATCCACCTCCTAAAGTAATGAAAACAAAAACAAAATTAAGCAAATGGGACCTAATTAAACTTAAAAGCTTTTGCAAAGCAAAGGAAACCATAAACAAAACAAATGGGAGAAAATATTTGCAGATAAAGCGACCGACAGGGATTTATCTCCAAAATATACTAACAGCTCATTGAACTCAATATCAAAAACACAAACAAACCAATCAAATAAAGGACAGAAGATCTAAATAGACATTTCTCCAAAGAAGACATACAGATGGCCAAAAAGCACATGAAAAGATGCTCCACATCACTAATTATCAGAGAAATGCAAATCAAAACTGCAATGAGGTATCACCTCACACCAGTCAGAATGGCCATCATCTAAAAATTTACAAACAATAAATGCTGGAGAGGGTGTGGAGAAAAGGGAACCCTCTCACACTGTTGGTGGGAATGTAAATTGGTAAACCATTATGGAGAATCATATGGAGGCTCCTTAAAAAATAGAGCTACCGTATGATCCAGCAATCCCACTCCTGGGTACATATTCAGAGGAAACCATAATTTCTAACAATACATGCACCCCAATGTTGACTGCAGCACTACTTACAATTGCCAAGACATGGGAGCAACCTAAATGTCCATCAACAGATGAATGGATATAGAAGATGTGGTACATATATACAATAGAATACTATTCAGCCATAAAAAGTACCAAATAATGCCATTTGTAGCAACATGGATGGACCTAGAGATTATCATACTAAGTGAAGTAAGTCAGATAGAGAAAGACAAATATCATATGATAGCACTTATTTGTGGAATATAATAAAAATCGACTTGTTTACAAAACAGTAAACATCTCACAGATCTCGAAATCAAACTTATGGTTACCAAAGGGGAAATATAGGGGGAAGTGATCAATTAGGAGATTGGGATTAACATATACACACTACTATAGACAAGATAGATAATTAATAAGGGCCTACTGTATAGCACAGGATGCTCTACTCAGTATTCTGTGATAACCTATATGGGAAAAGAATCTGAAAAAGAATGGAGATATATATATATATGTGTGTGTGTGTGTGTGTGTGTATAACTATACACCTGAAACTAACACATCATAAATCAACTATACTACAAGAAAAAAAAATTTTTTTAATTGGAGAAAAAAATAAAGTAGTTCCTTTTAGGTTTCATATTTTATTATCAAAGGTTTTTTTAAGATCAAATAATCACTATTAATTTTCAATAAGGTAGGATTTATGATTTGACTCTATACCCTTCTGACATTTTTACCCTCCAGAATGAAAAAAAAAAAAAAAAAAAGGAGAGGCTTCATCTTTTATGTACTTCCACAGGTTTATTTACTTAGAAACTGGCTGATGGAAAACTTCTTGCTTCAGGAACCCAAGGACGAAGTCCACCTACATTTTGCCTGTTCGGATTCATCTGGGACAAGTATTTGGAATTTGTGCATCCTGTGGAATTGTCCTAGGTTCTGATTTCCAGGAAAGCTACAAGGAAGCAAGGTCCTGGCCTCCAGGTGTTTCTCTAGTTCTTGTAGTTGTGTGCGTCCATTCACTTCCAGCCCAGTAGTGCAATCCCCACCTTGCTCCACATAGAAGATGCTCCAGCTCTGATTTACTATCTATTGAAAACCCAAGCTTTGCCCTGAGTCTCTGACACTCTCATGCTTGCAAGCTGCCTTCTAGTTGCTTCAAATGCTGGGCCTGTAAAGACAGATTTACTTGTACTCCTTTTGTACTTTGAGGGGCAAATTTTATGAGCTGAAAGCTGACTGGCAGTCTCCTGTGACTGTTCAATAAGGCAAAGTGCTTGTGAAGTATCACCCCCATGGCTGCGTTCTATCGGCTGATTAGGACTGAAATAGTGCATGTGGAAATGGAGAACCATTGGAAATTCATGGGCCGGCCGAGATCACAGCCCATCATAATTTCTCATGTGAAAATGTGATTTCCCTGCCCCTGTGTCCTCTGGTTACTCTGCTGAGAAGCTTTAAATGAGTTTCCCAGCCTGTGACAAGGGACTTCTGCCATGGCATTGCTTGGGGGGCACAATTCAGAGTAACAAAGACACCAGGTTTCCAGAAACTGAGACTGACCAAGGGATGGCTTTCAGGCTTATGGAATGATGACTCCTAAATGGGGAAAAAGCAGATGTTTCTGAACAGCTTAAGCCACTTCCCGATTTTAATACAGTTTCCACAATCACTTTGTATCTGACAATTGTACCAGATGGAGATAGCACAGCATGACAGCTGAGTGGGCATTTGAGGCCTAAAGGACATGCCTACCTTCCCAGGACTCTGGATAGTGATTGTAATTGCTTCTATTTTCATATAGGAATTAAGGCATTACTAAACCATTTAAAAAATAAAATTTTTTAAATAAATAATTTCACATAGCATGAATTATTTTGTTAGCAAATGTAACTTTTCTTGTAGCTTCCTTCCCCTACCCCATAATATCATGGTTTCCTTTTTCTAATCCTAGACTATTTTATGTCCCCTGCAAAGCGTAAATCGTCCCCCTACAGAATTTAATTAGGAGAATTCATTACAGCCACAGGTTTGAGCAATTTACTGGAAAATGTGGACTTTCAAACTGGGGGCCCCACTTTAACACAGTTTAATATAAATAGTAAGGAGAATGGACAAATTGTAATCAATCATTTAAAACTCTTGCTAGGGACATTCAGTCCGAGTAAAGCAGTATATTCTTTTTCACTGGAATTACACCAACCCAGTGTGGTTACATGAACCAGAGCTTATTTGGCAGTTAGGTATTTCTGACTAATAAAAATAGGAAATAAAATGGTTTCTGAATAAAGACATGGAGTTCTCCATCACCCAGGACCCCTGCTCCAATCACTCCTCTTTCTCTCCTTCCCTTCAAAGCACTTAAGGAATCCAAAGAGATATTGTTATTCATTCTTCTCATTTCCCATTTCCTCCACAACCCCCAATTATTGTTTCCTGCCTTCAAACCTTTACTGAAACTGCTTGTGTTAAATTTATTGATGTCTTTCTGTTTGCCAAGGTCAACAGAAGCTTTAACGCCCTTAAGTGATTCCCCTTTCTGACTTCCTTTTTACTCACATGGTCTCCTGTCTGATTTAACTCCATCTCTAGCCATTTCCTCTCTGCCTCTATTCTGTTCCTCTGTCTACCCTTACACACTCTCTCAGCTTTCATTCATCTTCCTTCTTTCTTGGTCTCTACTTCCCCTAAGTCTCCTCATCCTGAATTCAACTACCATTTATACAATGATAATTTTTTAGTCTTTTCTCTGGTTTAGACTTCTAAGATCCAGCCTCTCATTTCTGTCTCCTGAGCTTCCCCACCTGGGTGACTGGCATGGAGATAGTACTACGTGGCCACCCAAACTGTTGATTTCTTTTTCTGTATGTTACCAGCCACATAGTTGCCAGCCTTCTCTGCATTTATGTGGGGCCATGTGATAGGCTTATGGCCAATGGAATATGGGTGACTTGACACACATCGCTTCCATTTCTGGTCCCTGTGATGCCCTGCATGGTCCTCTAAGCTCCTTCTCTTCCCTGACAATGTTGGAGGATGGTAGGGCATGAGGTCCACCAGCCAGGAACATTCAATCCATGTTTTGCTGAAATGAAGAACACTGTTGTCTTAGACCCCTGAGAATTGGGGTTGTCAGTTACAGCAGTTAGATTGCCCTGGTTATTACGGTGTAATGAAGGTACACCGGTAACTCCCTGGTACCTCCAAAAGGAAACTCAGCTTGTTCCACAAAACAAATTCCCCATCTCAGTAAATGGGACCCCATCTCACCCAAACCAGGAATTTTAAGTCTCCCAGAACTTATCCTCCGACCTTATCCCACATCCAGTCTCTCCCCAGGCCATGTTCACTTGACCTCTTTCACATATCCATGGACTAGACACTCTGGTTCAGCCCCTCGTGGCTCCCAGTGCACACAATTACAACTGTCTCCTAATTGTTCTGTTTGTCTCCTCCCATCCTTTCCAGCTGGTTGCCCACCCCCTTTGAAGGATGATCTTGTTCTCCATCATCATCTCTTTTTCATCTTAAAAATGAATGACACCAATTTTCTGCTCATAAATGAATATATATATATTTTTTAGAAATTTTGGAAAACTCAGAAAAGTATTAAATAGAAAATAAATGTCAATTACAATTTCATTACCTCAATACAAACACTGTTAAACATTTGGCTCACAGGCTTCCTATGTCATTTTTTATGTGTGTGTTTATAATTATTATCCATAGTATTTTAAACTTAATTTTTATCTTTATCAAAGCAGTACATATATGCATTTTAAAGGCTGCTTACTAATACTACAGGAAGCGGAGCAGAATATATCGACCCAAAATATACCTCTTTGGCATAGAATTATTTTAGGCTAATTATTTTTATGCAACAGAAGACACAGGAGAAGCTCTGAGAACCAAGGAGAAGTTGCCCTTTTGTAAGAGACATTTACATTTATAAGGGGAATTATTATAGGGTGGTCTCAGTCAAGAGCCTAGAAGGGTAAAGAGAAAATTATTTTTCTTCCTGCACATACATATATAGTGAAAAACATCAGCTCCCTGTCTCAGTCCTCTCAACTTCCAACTCCACCCCTCAGAAGAAAATGCTTTCAAATAGTTTAGTGATTTATTCAGGGGTTTTTCTCCATAATTTTAAATGACACTGTTGTACTGCTATTCCTTGATTTCTAAATTATATATGTTATCAACTGACTTTGGTACTATCGAAAATGAAGATTAAGTTTTACATCCACACAAACTTTCTACTTGAAAATAAAATTATGCCACCCTTTTGGTTAAACAATAATGGTATTTACATAATTATTACTCTGCAAATATTACTTAAAATTAAACCTCATATTTCTTTTCCTGTTCAAGTTTATTTTTTCTGGAGTTTAGTAATTGCCTTTATTTATTGTCTTCTTAGTTTTCTCTATCACAAATATATATTCATATTGTCAAAAGAATCCAATATGCTTTTCCCTACATAAAAACACATTAGACATTCAGTTAAATACATTTTGGGGCACTTTCCCCATGAAAGCTCTCCACATTCATGTTCCGATCTGGACTATATTTTAGTATCCAAAATATATAAATAATGCTTAAAAGTCAAAAAAATTTTTAAATGAGAAAAAATGGGGAAAAAAGATGCAAAAACGCTATTCACAAGTGAGGAAAACAATGGCCATTAAACATGTGCAAAGTGGTTCCATTTCATGGGTACTGGCAAAATTATGGGTACTTGATGATTCTAAGTTTATTAAAAAGTTAAAGTGGTACCTTTTGGGAAAGTGTGTCATAATCTAATGAAGTCGCAGACATGCGTGACATACAACACAGCAGTTCACTACAAGTCACATACCCTAAAGTAACTTTTAATCACATACATGAGTGGATGTGTACACTTATGCATTTTGCAGCATTGTTCTTAAAAGATCCTGAGGGCAATAGTTCTGATGTACATCAAGAGGACAATGGGGCTTCCCTGGTGGCGCAGTGGCTGAGAGTCCGCCTGCCGATGCAGGGGACACGGGTTCATGCCCCGGTCTGGGAAGATCCCACATGCTGCAGAGCGGCTGGGCCCGTGACCATGGCCACTGAGCCTGCGCGTCTGGAGCCTGTGCTCCACAACGGGAGAGGCCACAGCAGTGACAGGCCCGCGTACCGCAAAAAAAAAAGAGGACAATGGATACATGAATTATCATGTATTCATGCAGTGGGCTGCAGTACTGCAGTAAGATTATCAAAGTGCTTATCTATATGGATGAATCTCATATAACAGATGCCAGGAAATGATAAAACGTCAATTTCAATATACTAATTATTCCTGGGAGAAAGTGTTGGGGAAGTGATGGGGTAGGAATACACAGAGGACTATAACCATATTAGCATTTTCTTCTGAAATTAGCATGGCGACTACTTTATACTATTTATTCCTCTTTATCTGAAATGTTTCATAATACATGAAAAAACTGGAGTCAAATACATTGTAGGATAGCATATTTGTTTTGACTTCTGAGTATGTAGAAATTAGATGATTCATAAGTTGTAGGGTCCCCATTGAATGATTTTCCAGAAACAGGATCATAAAAATAATGTTATTTGACAGAACAGAAAGGAAAGGGCTTGATTTTTTTCCTTCTCTCTAAACTTCTCTTAGAGATTAGAGGTGCTGCGTTTGAATGGTATTTTGGGACTGAGTCTCCTGGCTAATGGGCAATTTCATTTTGACTCAAGGGAACTTTATGCCTAAAAGTACATGAAACAGCAATTAAATACTTGACTAGAAAAATGAGCTTTGAATATGTTATTCTGTCATTATAACTGGGAAATACCTTCAGAACATTTCAGCCTTCTGTGACACCAAATCTTGCAGACTTGTATGGAAATGCTGAAAGCTTTTCCAGATTTGCACCCACTTTAATGTTGTAGGAGTTTGACTTGCTAATTAAGCTAAGGTACTCTGCCAGTGATGTTTATTAACATAATTTCTAATTCAGTCCTGATTTTTCTGCATGTGTTTCATTTTGGATTGAACACATCTCTGCCTTGGACTGTCAATATTTCCACTGTGATGATAGAAGAAGGACAATAGGCACACAAGATTAAAAGGAGTATGTCAAGCTCCAGATCTCATCACAATGCTAGGGGGTCCTGTGTGTTACTCTGTCCACCATTAAAAGGGATTCTATGCAGTTCTGCAGTGAAAGCAATGTGCTGAAATTAGAGGTCTTGAATTCACTCCAGGTTTTACTAACTCACTGTCTTGTGGTAAGCAACCCCAAATCTCTTGGCTTTACATACTAAACTGCTAAAAGATTTACAGCACTCACAAAAGTAGAGTAAGTCTTACTAGATGTTTAGAAATTTCTACTAATAAGTTGCCTTTCTTCCAAAGCATTCCAGATTCTAAAACTAATTAGGTGCTGTCTACTTATTAAGTGCTAGATGATGAATGTTTTTACTGAGTTTTGAAATTCTGGGGAAAGAATTGTGAGGCATAATCATTGTTGGCAGTGAACCGTACACACAATGAATAGCATGATAAAACCTTCAAGTCATTACTGTAGCAGATTTTTAGCTAATTCACTGGTGGGACTGGAAACAGGTACTGTCTACAACCAACATAAAGAAACACTGATACATCTGAACTTTCAGGATGGATCTCCAGGATGTCACGTGAGTTGTGACTAAGGAGAACGATAAGTTTCTTTATTAGCTAATTTGTATCTAGAAAAGCCAATTTCCAGAACCATAGTTAGTCTGCCCTAGAAATATTCTAGTGACTCAGGAAGACGTATAAAATCTTCCCTTTGGTAAAGAAAAGAATGGTTAAGGACTTGGAAAAGAATGAAGCTGCACCCAGATTTCAAAGCATCACTCCCCAACATTTTTAGAACTATTACCTAAATTCTGTAGACAGTGCCAGGGCACTGAGGCAACAGTCCTGGGGGCCTCCTCTACAGGCAGCTTCCATAGCAAGATGCATGAGCTCTCACCCTGATCATGCTGGTACCCACCGCCCACCCCCCCGAAAACTATGAACTTTGTTTCAGAGACATTTTTCTCTTTCTTATGTCTAGATGGGTTAACTACAGCCTACCTTGCCAATTATAGGAAGCAACTTAAGAGCACTAGAAAAAATAATGCATTTCAGTGATTGACTATAGCTGCTAGGTAAACCAGAAAATGCTTACCCTTTACACTTAGAAATGTTTTCATACTCTGCTGATTCCAAAGTCAGAGACCAAAGACCCATTTTTTACAGCAGTTTTTCCAGATAAAGGTATATTTGTGGGGTTTTTTTTCAAAGTGGCTTCTGTATGCTAAGAACCATCTAGGGCTCTCCAAGTCTTAGGTTCATCTTTTAAAACATTAAGGAGTGCAAAATCCAGAAAATCTGAAGAAGTCTTGTCTGAGACCTGTGTTATTTTGATTCCAATGAATGAAAGTCAATTTTATATGGCTTAAGTGCAAAGGGAGGGATATAGTTGGGTTAAAATCAAGCTGTAGGCAGAGAAAGGATGTAACTGAGCTCAGAAATATCTAAAACTGGGAACTTGAAAGCCAACAGGCCTTTCACTCTGCCTCTCATTTTAGCTTTTCTTTGAGTTCCAATTTCATTTTCTCTCCTTTTAGGCCACACTGCTACACTGCTGACTTATGTCTAATTCCTAATTAAAAAAAAAAAAAAACACCTAATAGATCCAAGGGAGGGGATTTGATATGGTTAGGGTGAGAAGGAAGATGAGAAGAGTAAGAAAACCCAGCACTCCCATGAGAATCCGATAGTTACCGTACAGAGAATGAGTGCTGTTCTCAGAAGAAATAGGGTTTGGAGCAGACAAAACAAGAGGTGTCCACAGTGAAATCTCATTGAATCCTTTAACATTTGCAATGTGTAGGTGATAAAACAGATTTAGAGCAGGGCAGTGATTTGTTCAAGGTCATGCAACTCCTAAGTGGAGGAACTATGACTTGAATCTGGACTTTATCTCCCAACCCCTTCTCTTCTCTAATATATATGATTTAATCTACTGGTTGGCAGCATATGTATGTTGGTGTATGTCAGATGACACTGTGATATCTGTAAGATTTGGGAGCAGGACACAGGGAAGTTCTCTGTGCTCTCAGTTTTGGGATTTGCCTCAAGTAGCCTATGAGCAATGCCGGTGAGTCATTCCTTCTCTAAGATGTGGGCTGTGTTAGGCTTTTGAATTACAGAAAGGAGAAAAAGAAATGGTATGACTAATTAACCAATAATTATAAAACATTAAATGTGCAAAAAGGAAACCTACCTGATGAGGCCATGAGAGAATTGTATAATAGAGGGTTGTGTTTGTTTTAATGAATGGGGATATGCATTTATGGAAGTTTTCCTTGTGGAAGATTCTAAGGTTATTTAAGTCAGAAATTGGTTAATTCTGAGAGTCAGTTCCTAAATGTGTGTACATGCTCTTGGTTTTCTTTCTGGGAGTCATCTAATTTGGGGACTCATACTCTGAAGTGTGAGAAAGTTGAATTAATTTCAGAGGAAATACGTTCATTAAAGGCCAATGAATGTCAGTTCACTGTACCAGCTAGCTACTGCTGTGTGACAAATCAATTCAATGATTTAAAACAACATGTGCATGCTTCCCTGGTGGCGCAGTGGTTGAGAGTCCACCTGCCGATGCAGGCGACACGGGTTCGTGCCCCGGTCCGGGAAGATCCCACGTGCCGCGGAGCGGCTGGGCCCGTGAGCCATGGCCGCTGAGCTTGTGCGTCCGGAGCCTGTGCTCCACAACGGGAGAGGCCACAACAGTGAGAGGCCCGTGTACCGCAAAAAAAAAAAGTACGTGCATCCTGATTGGTGGGGTTTTGCTGATTTGCACTGCCCTTGATTGTATAGGGATGTTTCAAGCAAAGGATGCAGCTGGGCTTGGCTTCTTACTGCCACTTGGCTCAGACTGCTTTATGTGTATTCATCTTGGGGCCCAAGCTGAGGGGACAGCAGCCACAGAAGGGAACCTCTGCTCATGACACAGGTGGAGATGTGAGAGAACATGCCCAATCATGTAAGCAAGTTTTAATCTTTTCGTTGTGTCATGTTTGCTGGCATCCATTGGCAGAAAAATGGCCAAGCTCAAAATCAAAGTGTGAAGAAGAATGTCCCTCTCATGGAGATGGTGTGGGGTGGAGTGAGTGAATAGTTCTAGACAATAATCCAATCCACCATAGAGTCCAGAGCTAAAAGTTTATTTTTATAAAGTATATTTTAAAAGTGCATTCCCAGGGCTTCCCTGGTGGCACAGTGGTTAAGAATCCACCTGCCAATGCAGGGGACACGGGTTTGATCCCTGGCCCAGGAAGATCCCACGTGCAATGGAGCAACTAAGCCCTGCACCACAACTACTGAGCCTGCACTCGAGAGCCCACCAGCCACAACTAGTGAAGCCCGTGCGCCTAGAGCCGGTGCTCCGCAACAAGAGAAGCCACCACAATTAGAAGCCCATGCACAGCAACAAAGAGTAGCCCCCGCTCGCCGCAACTAGAGAGAGACTGCACACAGCAACGAAGACCCAAGGTAGACAAAAAAAAAAAAAAAAAAAAAGTGCGTTCCCAGGTGATTCTAAAGGAGAAGCACCACATATTGTGAGAAGGTGTTGACTTTTAAGAGTGGTGAGCAGACCGGCCGGAGCAGGTCCGGGGTCAGGCGGCGGTGCCGCTGGGCCCAGCCATGGTGCAGGCCTGGTACACGGAGAAGTCGGGCGACGACCCGCAGTGGCCCCACCACGGGGACCCCGGGTGCCCGGTCGCCCTGGAGCAGCTGCGCGGGCTCGGGGTCCTTTACTGGAAGCTGGATGCTGACAAATATGAGAATGATCCAGAATTAGAAAAGATCCGAAAAGAGAGAAACTACTCCTGGATGGACATAATAACCATATGCAAAGACAAACTACCAAATTACGAAGAAAAGATTAAGATGTTTTATGAGGAGTATTCACACCTGGATGACGAGATTCGCTACATCCTGGACGGCAGTGGGTACTTCGATGTGAGGGATAAAGAGGACAGTTACAATCAAGACTTTAAATTTTAACAGAAAAACTTGTACATTGTTATTTTTTAGTTAACAATTCTGAGATTCAATTATACCTAATTTGTTATAATCATAGAAAAACCCTAAATTAACCTCATATTTAAAGGGCAGTTTGCTTTAAGTACTTTTTTGTTTAAACTGGATTAAAAATCTTTATGTCAAAAAAAAGAGTGGAGAGTATATATTTTTGCCACCAGAGGAAATCAGTGGTTTCTTTCCTTCTTAAAGTTAGCTTTTCTATATATTGAACTTCTACTCAATCTACTATTATTAATTTCATGTCAGCCAAGTATACAAGTCAGGGTTTTCCAGAGATAGAACCAATAGACCATATATATAGACCATATATAGATATATAGAAGGAGATTCATTACAAGGGATTGGCTCACACAATTATGGAGGATGAGAAGTCCCACAGTTGGCTGTCTACAAGCTGGAGGTCCAGGAAACCAAGTGGTGTACGTCCAGTCCAAACCAAAAGGCCTGAGGACCTGGGAGAGCCAATGGTAGAACTCCTAGTCTGAGTCCAAAGGCCCAAGAACCAGGAGCCCCAATGTCCAAGGACAGGAAAAGATGGTGTCCCAGCTCAAGCAGAGAGCAAATTTGCCCTTCCTTTGCCTTTTTGTTCTATCCAGGACCTTAGTGGATTGGATGACGCCCACCTGCATCGGTGAGGGTGATCTTCCTTAGTCTATGAAATCAAACGCTAATGTCTTCCAAAAACACAGACACACCCACAATGTTTTACCAGCTATATGGGCATCGCTTAGCCCACTCAAGTTAACTCCTAAAATTAAGCATCACACCAAGTGATCATCTGATTTTACTGTGTCTTCATTGTATCCACTGTAATTTTGTGTGTGTGTGGGTGAGGGGGGGCGGTTTAAGATGGCTGGAATGTGATTTGGCCCATTTTTTTCCTTTTTCAAAACTTGGGTTCAGAGTTGAGTTAATGACTATCCTCTGTTTGGGCCACATATTTATCATGAGTCCATGTAAGTCCCCTTTTTTCGTATGTTTTAAAAAATTTTTTCTCTATAATCCTCATAACCTAGTCTGTTCTGTTCCCTTTTTCTACCTTTGGCAATGATTCTGAATCCTTAAATGTGTAGTTATCCTTTGGTATCTGCAGGTTCCAGGAGCCCCCTTCAGATACTAAATTCTGAGGATGCTCAAGTCCCTTATATAAAATGGCACAGTATTTATATATAACCTATGCACATCCTCCCGCATACTTTAAATCACCTCTAAATTTCCTATAATAGCTAATACGGTGTAAATGCTATGTAAGTAGTTGCCAGTGAATGGCAAATTCAAGTTTTGATTTTTGGAGCTTTCTGAATTTTCTTTTCCTGAATATTTTTGATTGTTGTTTGAATACTTGGATATGGAACCCCTGGATACAGAGGGGCAACCGTGTATCTTTCTGTTTGTATGTGTTCTTTCAAAGTGTGTATTGATAGTTTTGTGCTATTGTATTTTTAAATTATGTAAGTAGTGCTGTGTTATAGATCTCATTTTATTCCTTATTTTTGCACTCATTAATTCTCTAATTACACTCATTCATGTTACCGTGCATACCTATTATCCATTGCTTCTCATTGCTATATAGTACTTGGAGGTTTGTATCCACCATTGTGTTTGTTTCCTTTCTCCCAAGGATGGAGGCTCAGATTGCTTCCAGTTCTCCATGACTACCAATAATCCTAAAAAGAAAATCTTTATACATACCCCCTTATGTGCCAAATCCTATGCTACCATCCTAGACAGTCTGTTACCTCAATTTGTCATTAATATGCTATTTAAAGGCTTAAAGCAGGGAAAAGACTTAACCACATTTTGTTTTATAAAAGTGACTAGATGTCATGTGTAAATGATGTTGAGTTTGGATAAAAACACTGAAAGCAAGGTGGTCAGTTAGGGTTCTGTTGATCATCCAGGCAAAGGCTGAGACAGAACCAGACAAAGTGAGAGAGAAGGAAGAGGGCAGGATGGGAGGAACTGAGGGCAGTTCAGGAACTAAAATGATGGATGTGACATCTTCTCTTGGATAGAGAAGGAAGTGAGAGCTTGGAATCTAGAACAATTCCTACATTCCTGGGTTGTATGATCGGGTAAAACGGTTTGCATTCTAGGATTGTTTCCCTCCAAGATGAGGAATGCTGGAAAAGGAGCAGGTTAGGGGAGATGGTAAAGAAAACAAGCACATCCATCAAGGACTTAATGTCAAATGAAAGCTCCCAAATGAGCTGTGTGTGTGTGTGTGTGTGTGTGTGCGCATGTGTGTTTTAATTCCTTTTCTCCAAATGCAGTGTACATTTTCCCTAATATATTAGATCTGAGCACCTATTTTATTTCGTACTTGACACCTAATATATGTATGTATATTTGTATTAAATTCTAAATATAACCAGAGGGCTTGCTTATTAATCGAATTTCCTGAGGCATAACTCATTCCCATGAGGTGCTAATAATCTGATAATTTCAGGTCTTTAATGCTATTGATAAGAGCAGTTAAATAACTTCTTAAAGACTCTATTAGTCATATTTGTCTTTTAACTTGGCTAGAATCTGTGTTTCTTTCATTATCCCTGTCACACACACACACACACACACACACACACACACACACACACACACCTTCCTGTTTTAGGAAACCTTCAACCATGACCATTTGATGTGTTATCCTTCAAAAGACAAACTTATCAGATCTAAAAGTATCACCTCAATCACCTTGCTTCTAGTAGGAAGACACTTGCCCCTGGCTTTTGAGAGAAGGTTAAATGAAGCCAGAAGGCTCCTGTGTTCTATCTCATTGACCTCCCCCCAAGGCTGTTCTCTGTGTCTTCCCACTGGGTTGAATCAGTGACCCCCATTATGCAAGCACTCAGATGTGACAGAAACAGCAGCCTCTTTCAAGCAGAGGAGCAGGCAGTGTGAAGCCACCATCCAGCATCACGGGGAGCAGACTGCCTGGGAAGCAGTGGTGAGGCTGAGCCTGCTGGGCCCCTGGTACCCAAGGCAGAGCATCACTCCCCAGAAGAAGAGAGGATGTTGAGGAAAAAGGTAATAGGGTCAGCATGACAGAAGAGTTACAGCAATTTTTTTTTAACATCTTTATTGGGGTATAATTGCTTTACAATGGTGTGTTAGTTTCTGCTTTATAACAAAGTAAGTCAGTTATACATATACATATGTTCCCATATCTCTTCCCTCTTGCGTCTCCCTCCCTCCCACCCTCCCTATCCCACCCCTCCAGGCGGTCACAAAGCACAGAGCGGATATCCCTGTGCCATGCGGCTGCTTCCCACTAGCTATCTACCTTACGTTTGGTAGTGTGTATATGTCCATGACTCTCTCTCGCCCTGTCACAGCTCACCCTTCCCCCTCCCCATACCCTCAAGTCCGTTCTCCAGCAGGTCTGTGTCTTTATTCCTGTCTTACCCCTAGGTTCTTCATGACATTTTTTTTTCTTCTTAAATTCCATATATATGTGTTAGCATACGGTATTTGTCTTTTTCCTTCTGACTTACTTCACTCTGTATGACCGACTCTAGGTCTATCCACCTCATTACAAATAGCTCAATTTCGCTTCTTTTTATGGCTGAGTAATATTCCATTGTATATATGTGCCACGTCTTCTTTATCCATTCATCTGATGATGGACACTTAGGTTGTTTCCATCTCCGGGCTATTGTAAATAGAGCTGCAATGAACATTTTGGTACATGACTCTTTTTGGATTTTGGTTTTCTCAGGGTATATGCCCAGTAGTGGGATTGCTGGGTCATATGGTAGTTCTATTTGTAGTTTTTTAAGGAACCTCCATACTGTTCTCCATAGTGGCTGTACCAATTCACATTCCCACCAGCAGTGCAAGAGTGTTCCCTTTTCTCCACACCCTCTCCAGCATTTATTGTTTCTAGATTTTTTGATGATGGCCATTCTGACCGGTGTGAGATGATATCTCATTGTAGTTTTGATTTGCATTTCTCTAATGATTAATGATGTTGAGCATTCTTTCATGTGTTTGTTGGCAGTCTGTATATCTTCTTTGGAGAAATGTCTATTTAGGTCTTCGGCCCATTTTTTGATTGGGTTGTTTGTTTTTTTGTTATTGAGCTGCATGAGCTGCTTGTAAATTCTGGAGATTAATCCTTTGTCAGTTGCTTCATTTGCAAATATTTTCTCCCATTCTGAGGGTTGTCTTTTGGTCTTGTTTATGGTTTCCTTTGCTGTGCAAAAGCTTTGAAGTTTCATTAGGTCCCATTTGTTTATTTTTGTTTTTATTTCCATTACTCTAGGAGGTGGGTCAGAAAGGATCTTGCTGTGATTTATGTCATAGAGTGTTCTGCCTATGTTTTCCTCTAAGAGTTTGATAGTTTCTGGCCTTACATTTAGGTCTTTAATCCGTTTTGAGCTTATTTCTGTGTATGGTGTTAGGGAGTGATCTAATCTCATACTTTTACATGTATCTGTCCAGTTTTCCCAGCACCACTTATTGAAGAGGCTGTCCTTTCTCCACTGTACATTCCTGCCACCTTTATCAAAGATAAGGTGTCCATATGTGCATGGGTTTATCTCTGGGCTTTCTATCCTGTTCCATTGATCTATCTTTCTGTTTTTGTGCCAGTACCATGCTGTCTTGATTACTGTAGCTTTGTAGTATAGTCTGGAAAAAGGTAATAGGGTCAGCATGACAGAAGAGTTACAACAATTTAAAGAGGGGTGACGGAATGAAGCCACAGAGGAAACTCTTCTCAGTGCAGCTCTGACAAAAATTCAAGCGGTGCAGCTCTTAGATTTCTGTAACATCTGGGAAAATTTGAACATGGTTTGGTGTGTTTGATTTGAAAATTGGTTAAATGCTATAAGGATGGAAAACCTCCAGCATTTGTATTAATCATGTAATTGTCCCAGATCCATTCCAATGGAGTTTTGTGTTATTGTTGCTATTCATAGCATTTATTCTTTCTGGGTGTCTTTGGGGGCATCTGATGTTCTAAAACCAACTTGGAAATCTACCACTACATGAAACTTCTGAAGAGAATGATCGTTTCCACTTACAGGGAGTTATTACATGTCAGATTCTAACTAATTCACATAAGAATACTATAAGTGGGGCTTCCCTGGTGGCACAGTGGTTGAGAGTCCACCTGCTGATGCAGGGGACACGGGTTCGTGCCCCGGTCCGGGAAGATCCCACATGCCGCAGAGCGACTGGGCCTGTGAGCCATGGCCGCTGAGCCTGCGCATCTGGAGCCTGTGCTCCGCAACGGGAGAGGCCACAGCAGTGAGAGGCCCACGTACCGCAAAATAAACAAAGAAGGAAAGAAAGAATACTATAAGTTATGTATGGTTTCAACAGTTTTGAAAATTAGAAAATGGTGCTGCTAGAGGATCAGGAAGTTGTCCAAGTGTTCTGTTTCTAACATACAATAAAATACTGGAGCTGGGACTTATTGTCTGGCTACAATTGTTCTTTGATTTGTCTTCCTGATTCTTACATTTCTAAAAAAAACAAGTTTGGGTGATTTTAACCTTTGTAGTGAGCATAAAACACCTGGGAACATCAAAGTCAAGCCATGCTTATTACTTCTTCCTGGGATGCTGAGAATCTGCATGAAAGTTTTCAGATATAGCATCACACCTTTAACAACATAGCTTAATCAACTTGGGAAACATATTCATCTTGGGGTCGGAAATGTATGTCAAGGTTTATATATGAAAGCCAGGGTTTTTTTTTTTTTTTGAAAGCCAAGATTTTTCAAGCTTGTAAATAGATAGATCCAAATAGTGTGGCAACTTGAAAAATCATATGATTAATTCTTTAGATAGCACTGAAAAATCCAAGTGAATATAAATATGGAAAAGGAGAGGTATTTAATCAGCCCTGGAATCTAGAAAAGTGATCTCAGCCACAGAATAGAAACTTCAAGGAATTTCTACAACATAGACCACAGATCAAGGGCAGATCTGGGCACATGATAACCATGGACAGGCTGGTAATTTAGTGCCCCTTCAAATGCATGTTCTCTAGTATCTGGTAAGCATTTATTCATACATGACATGAAGGATTGCCTGAGCTGGGGGCAGGGGGAGCTAATCAGTGCCCATGCAGAGTCTTAATGTCCCCTAACTTGTGCTTCCCACTCAGCAATTAATAGGAGCCTCCCCCCAAAGCCTTCCCCTCCCCTAAGCTCTCCAATGATAATCTCTTGTTACACAAGCAGGTTTCTCATGGGTTTAACCCCACTTGAAGCCAAGTATTCCTTCTCACCACATAGAGTTGGTCTTTCCTGCTGTATCCTTCTATCTCTGAGTAGTTAGATTAGTACTGTTTACTACATTTCTGGTGAGCAGTACTGTCTCCCCAAAGGAGCGTGGGTAAATACAGTTTTCTTCTTTTTCATGTTTCCAGTAATATTTTTGTTCCACAGTGATGCACCCCCAGCTCTTTTCTGAGCTTGGTGATTCCCTCAATCCACCTCTGATCCAAATGGCACTAATTTGAAAAAAAATACAATCTGTGCCCCATCTCGCTGCTTGCCAACAGCAAGCAATTGGAAAATTACTCATCTAAAAGCTATTGTCTTTCCTAATTTGAAGCAAACAAGCATGGAAGTGAGGTGGAGCATGAAGGGGAGGACAGTGAGGCACATTTCAATCGCACCAGGTCCTGGGGACATATTACAGGTGCCTTAGGGCTGGAGGAAGTTGGGACCTGGTGTGTCACACACTGTGTATTTGCATACGGCACCACAGGAGCTATCTAGACAGCCTCCAGGAAAGGACAGCATGCAGGCGAAAGGGGTTGCCCTGCCTACCTACCTCAAGGCTGCCAACACACAATGGAAAAGTCTTTTACAGACACAAAAAATTTCCTACGACCAAACCAAAACAATTAAAACAAACAAAACCAAAATACCTCTCTTATCCTTTCCTCTACCTTCTGGCTGCTGAACCAAATCAAGAAGTCCAGTAAAAATAAACTTTCCCTTCTACCTCCACATTTAGCCAATGATTGAACAAATGGCCCCCATCATTTATCACCTTTCCCAGAATCCATCTCTAATCCCAGTGCTGAAAAACATCTCTATCAGTAGAAATGAACAAATAGAAGGAAAGGTCAGACATTTAAAAACTACGTTTAAATTAATAAATACTTTAATTAATGATAATTAATTAAGATAATGAATCAAAGCAAATTTATTACTATCATTAAGAAGTACTGTAAGAAGATATAGAGAACAGACTTGTGGTTGCCAAGGGGGAGGGGGCTGGGGGAGGGATGGGTTGGGAGTTTGGGACTAGCAGATGCAAACTATTATACATAGGATGGATAAACAACAAGGTCCTACTGTATAACACAGGGAAGTATATTCAATATCCTATAATAAACCATAATGGAAAAGAATATGTAAAAGGATATATATGTATAACTGAGTTACTTTTCTATACAGCAGAAATAAACACAACATTGTAAATCAACTATAGTTCAATAAAATTTTTTAAAAAGTACTGTAAGAAAAATGAGACAAATTTGAGAAAAATAATAAGTATTCATAGATATTATATCTATGACATTTGAACACAAAAAGGAAAAAATCAGTTAAAAATGTTCATGGTGATAACTGCTACATGAATATGACTGACAAATCAAAAACTATGATGGAGGCAATGGAAAACATATTGGAATATTTAGAAATTTGGATCAGTGAAGAAGAAAAAAAGCACAACACCTCTTCTCTAAGTCATAAGGAGAAAGGGAGCCTATAGCAGTCATTAGTGCTCTTTACTAAATATTTTTAATTCTTTGCTCCTATGGTGCTCAGGTTCCAAGATAAAATCAAGAACAGCCAGTTAAACTTGAATTACAGTTAAATGATGAACTTTTAAAAATATAAATATGTCTTAAATATTGCATGGGGGCATATTTATATTAAAATTTATCTATTTATATGAAATTCATATTTAACTGGGCATTCTATTATTTGTTAATTTCTGGCAACCCTACTCTGTCTTTGGGGTATGATAGGATTGTGTTTCCCTACCTACTGAAGAAGCTGGGTGTGACCATGCTACCTGCTTTGGCTAAGAAAATGACAGTGGCAGGGATCTGAGTCACTTCCAGTGGGAAAGTGCTAAGAGCCAGTGAACAATCTGACACAGTAGAAACCCCAATGAACCCACCTAAAACAATTAGTATGAGAAGGAAATAAACTTTTGTGGATTTAAACCACTAAAATCTGGGGATTATTTGTTACTGCAGCATAATCTAGTCTAGCGTACCAGATAGATTATGACTGAATACTAAGTAATGATACAGTTGGGAAAATAGACAGACATATAATTCACATTGCAAACACACTTCCACCCACAATATAGTAAGCAGACCTAGTCACAGGCCCCACTCAGGAGTAACAGGAGGTACAAGCCTACTATGCCCCTGAAAGTGGGGAGAACAAGTAAGGAGGTGAAAAATACTAATATACCTACACAGAGATAGAAGGATGCAGGGGAAAAGAAAATAAATCTCTAAATGAAAAGGTTTATAAATTTGATAGCAATAGTAAAAGTTAAAAAAGTAGAAGTCTAATTATTAATAAATATATTTTAATAAAACTATAAATAACATTTATAAACAAAAGATAAAAGCTAATTATCTTCAGTATGCAAAAACATTTTGAAATTATGGCCATTACTGATGGCCATCCTATATCAGTTGTTCTTCCTTATAAGAAACTTGGTTTGCTTTATTTGTTTATTTTGGGAGTCCTGGGAAATGTGTACATCTAGTTTTATTTCCCAGCCTCTTTTTCAGGCAAAAGTTGCCATGTGACATAGCCCTGACCAATAGCAAGTGACTGGAAGTCACTGGGGGTGGGGCCTCAGGAGAATGGCACAAACTCCAGCAGACACAAGCTTTTTGCTTTTTGTCCTTTCCCTTCCTCTTACCTGGAGCATATCTATGATGCTGGAGATGGCACAGCCATTTGTGACAATAACGAAATAAGCAAGAGGCTAAAAGCTGTGAGTTAAGGATGAATGAGTGGAAAGACAGAAGGAGCCTAGATGTGGACTTCTTTTTAGGTGATTAAAATAAAATCTCTCATTACTAAAGGCGCTGTATGATAAATAGTCTTTCAAAAGAAGCCAAGTTATAACTGTCAAAGGTGTTTCTCTGGTCCTTAAAGGAGCTTAAACTAGAAGTTTATACTAGGACCCCACTATTTATCCTTTATAAGTTATCTCCTATAGTTATGTTTACATAAATTTTGGAGTAAATTATTCCTAGTTCTTATTACAGAATATTGTTATTCATTTTCAACCAATCTTTCTTAATATCTCTATAATGTCTACTTTTGAAAGAATTCTTCTAGATGTTGTAAGTATAGTTTCACCCCAAATTATATAAAATATAAGTGTGTGTTTGTAGCGCTAAAAAAATAAAAATAAAAGAAGCCAAATACAATTCTTAACAGATACATCAGAAAGAAAGAAATTTAAAACACTAAGCTAAAGTGGGTGAAGTATATCAGTAGACACATTTGTCTTCATAAAGACAAATTCAAATTTATAATAAAATGAGAAAACAGCCTGTATTGATGTATTGATAGCTGGGGTGTGTCTTGGAGAATTATAGCCATGCCTGTGTTGGGAGTATAATTTGGTTTAATGTTGGTGAAAATTGTTTTGGGGAGTACATGGAAGCTTTTTATAATCTGCATAAGTTTCTGACGAGCAATTTCACTTCTAGAAATTTATTCTATGAAAATATTTGGGATAGGTGTGAAGAGAATGTTCTGAAGGTCTTTATTATAATAATGAAAATCTTAAGATAAATTTGCCAAAAATCGAGGTCTGTTAAATCAATCAGAATCATTTTATCAATTTAAATTTATTCTAGAATCTTACATATAAATAATTAAATTAGAAAAAGTTACAACTACTGTGTTTGCATTAATATACAAAAGTCCAGACTGTAAGTGGCATATATCACCGATAACACACACACTTAGGCATGTATGTAATTTTTAGAGTACAATCATACTATTTGTAAATTGTTTTTTAAAATTAAATAGGATACTCTGTCATTTAGTACATTTACATTTACTACATTCTTTCTTAATAGCTTCCTAGATTTCCTTACAGTTTTTCATGAAGAGAAGTTTTACAGTTGTTTATCTTATTTAATCTGTTTTTTAAATTAATTTTTTATTGGAGTATAGTTGATTTACAATGTTATGTTAATTTCTGCTGTACAGCAAAGTGAATCAGCCATACATATACATTAATCTGTTTTTTTGTGCTTATTTCTATTGCTTTTAATTTTACTTCCCCCTCCCCATCCTGAGGTTAGATACACAACTGTATTTTATTCCTTTTAAAACAGTTTCATTTTTGACCCCTAATCCTTTCATACTTCTAGAATGTAGAGTATGGTGCAAGGTAAAAATTAAGATTTTAAAAATTAATTTATCAGCCAACTGTCCTTACTCAATTTTCTGAATGAACTATTTTTTGTACATGTCTTTGTATGGACATATGTTAAATTGGCCATACATTTGGAAATCAGAAATCCAAACAGAGTAATACAACCTTCCAGTGTTTCTCCTAAGGGACTTTAGGCAGGTATATCACTGGCCAGGGTCCTCCATTCCACATTTGTAAGATTAAAAACATCCCTTGCTTTTTTATCTGTCAAGGTTACATGAAATAGAACACTAGCTGCATTTGACTAGAACTGTCAAAACAAGATAATGGATGGCTTATTTGGACAGATCAAACTGTGGTAAGATTTCCTGTCTCCCCATTAGCTATCTTTCTTTCCTCCATTCTAAAGACCAAGGGATGCATTAGATTGGTGGATGGGAAATAATCAAGGAAGAAAGACAGAGGGAAGGTAGGCTGAGGGGAAAAATCAAGACATATTCCCAAGGATGCCTTTGATGTTTGAGAAGCTTAAGTGCCCTCTGGATCAGAGAGCTGGAAGGCAAGGCTTCAGAAACAAAGCCCAGACAAACCAGCTGCCACTGGTGTGGGACCAGGTGGACCACTCCAGGTATATTCAGAGATGCCTCTCCTTGTTATTCAGAAAATGTTCTCTAAAAAGTGGTGGAATTCTCATTTTCATTTTTCTGTTCGTGTCCAGCCTTATGACTCTTAACTTTTGATTCCTGTGTGGCCACAATTCTCCCTCTGGTCACAGAGGTCACCCACATAAGCCTGAGGTGACCTGATAAGACACCATTTGGAAGTCATCTTTCTAACTGAGAGCCCTGCCATAGTCCCAGTAAGCCCTGTCATCACAGGGTATGAGGGAGGAGGTGCTCTTGAAGTAACTAAAAGGTTATTCCTTCCTACACAAGGCTTTCTGAAATTATAGCCTGGGAGGAAAATGGCTTCTCGCCAATCCTAATACACGTTGAGACTCAAGGTGCAGCCTCAGAGGGCCAGAAGATAGAAAGAAAAAAAAGTACTTTTGATGACTGTTCTTCTTTTTCTTTTTGCCTTATTATTTTATTCTATTTAGGAAATGAGTTCTTATCACTAACCACAGAGTAAATGGTGAATATATAGTGTTACCATTTTTCATTTGGGTTTATGGATTTTGCTACTTCAAGTTTCAATGACTAAATTTTAGACAACCAAAGAAATAACTAGAATAATTACATTTGTAGTATATAGGCAGTGCTTTTAAAGGTACTAACTTTTTGTTAGATTGGGTTTTTTTTTTTTTTTTTTTTTTTGAGTACTAACATATGGCCAAATACTATACCTGGAGGAAAGAAGAATAAATGAGACATGGTTCCTGTCCTCTCAAATATTTCAGTCTGGCAGTTAAGGGAAGAATGTTAAATTGGTATCTTATATGTTAGTTAAATATGAATGTTCCATATATACACTACCAAATGTAAAATAGATAGCTAGTGGGAAGCAGCCACATAGCACAGGGAGATCAGCTTGGTGCTTTGTGACCACCTGGAGGGGTGGGATAGGGAGGGTGGGAGGGAGACACAAGAGGGAGGGGATATGGGGATATATGTATATGTATAGCTGATTCACTTTGTTATAAAGCAGAAACTAACACACCATTGTAAAGCAATTATACTCCGATAAAGATGTTAAAAAATAAATAAAATAAAATTTTTTAAAAATTTATGAATGTTCCTGTTGTTTCAGAGTATCAGCTAAGGGCCCCAAACTAAGAGTCATAGGAGCTAAGCAACCCATTATAAAGTAACTTACAAGACCATCTCTGCCAGTGTTTGGAAAATTAGCCATTTCTTTGAAAGTTAAACATACACTTACCGTATGATCCAGAAATTCCTCTCCTAGTGATTTATCCAAAAGAAATAAAAACATATGCCCATACAAAGACTTGTGCCCGAATGTTCATAGAAGGTTTATTCATAATAGCCTGAAAAAATGAAAACAACTCAAATATCCACCACATGTGGATGGATAAACAAATGATAGTATATCCATACATGAAGCACTACTCAGTAATAAAGATGAACAAACCACTGAAAAATGCAACGAAGTATATATGATTTTGTTAAGGTAATGAAGACAGACTCGAAAGAATATATATCCTTGATTCCACATACATAAAATTTTCTAGAATGGGTACCTTCAAATGGGCACATTCTATTGTATGTAAAATATACCTTAATAAAGTTGTATTTTTAAAGATCCAGTTATGCCAAATTAGTTCTCCCAATTATGTAACAAAAATACTAAGAATTCAGAGAGACAAACATATTTCTCAGAAGCCCCCATGATGACCACTGCTCAGCTCTCATCCTGATATCACCCTATAATTGCAAGCAGAAGTGGGAAAGTGAATATCTGGCTTTTTTTTAAAACACAGGTCATAGGCATTGGGTACAGCAGAAAAGGTTGGAAATGGCTGTTGGATTAGCCATACAACAAGGTCTTACCCAGAAGATATTCCCATAGCCTCAGAGGGAGATGATTAAGGCTTGAAATGGAGTTGTGGAAACTGAGCAAGAGAGTAGGAAATTTGATAAAGATATATTTGGAAGGTAAAATCTGCCAGATTTCACGATTGGAAGACATAGGTTGGCTAGAAGAAAAAGCCAATGATGTTTTTCAGGTTGGGCGATTGTTAGATGATAATGACGTAACATGAATTTAGAAATAGAAGAGTTAAAACATTTTGGAAGCATGGGAAATCGGAGGTAAGTTCAAAGTTGAACATGGCAATTTTGTCATGATAGAGGCAGAAACAAGCAGACAGCATTGAATTGTGAAACATCTATTGTTTTGTTATTATTTTTATCATTCATAGTAAAATATATTTGCATGGATTTTTAAGTTTCTGGAAAAAAACCTAGTAGTTACAATACAGTTTAAGATAACAAAAGGAAATTTTGTGGATTTCCAGAAAATATAGGAGGGGGTGAGATCAAAAGTTCTGATGGTAAAAGTAGCATTGAACAAGAGGAAAGACAGTGCCCCTTAAACCACAGCTAAAACCAGTAAAAGCCCCAGACTGTACGGTTATATGAGTCAATAGTTTTCCTTGTTTACTTAAACCATGTTTTTTTAATATTTATTTTATTTATTTATTTTTTTATGGCGGCATCAGGTCTTAGTTGTGGTACTCGGGATCTTTGTTGAGGCATGTGGGATCTTTCGTTGCAGTGTGTGGGCTCCTCGTTGCAGTGCATGGGCTTCTCTCTAGTTGTGGCATGTGGTTTTTCTCTTCTCTAGTTGTGGCACATGGGCTCCAGAGAACATGGGCTCTGTAGTTGTGACACACGGACTCTCTAGCTGAGGTCCACGAGCTCAGTAGTTGTGGCCCATGGATTAGTTGCCCCGCGGCATGTGGGCTCTTAGTTCCCTGACCAGGGATTGAACCTGAGTCCCCTGCATTGGAAGGCAGATTCTTTACCACTGGATCACCAGGGAAGTCCCAAGCCATATGTTTTCATGGTGATAAAAGATTGCCCCCAAAACATGTGCCCTGGGTTCAGAGAGAAGACAAAAATGTTGGCACTGCCAGTTAAGAGGTAAGTGATCCAGAAGTCATTTAAGTTCTCAGAACTACTGTTTCCTCATCTGTGTCACGGTGGCACTAGTACTTAACTCAGAGAGTTTATGTCCAATTACATGAGTCATAACATCCAACCAGAAGTATGCTCAGTGAAGCTAAATTGTCTTTGTTGCTACTCTCTGTCTTCACTCATAATTAGACCTGAAATATTAAACAGAACTCAGTACCTCTCAGTTGCCCTATGTAGAGAAGCTTCATAGTTCTGATCACATAGCTTGACAATGACTGAAGAAAATAATGTGTGAAAAGCTCTCAGAAAAATGCCTGAAGTGTTGTTAAGTACGAGGTAGTCACTATTATTGTTTTCCTAAACTCCTCTCTCCTCTTCTGAAGTCCTGTCCTTCACTCCAGACTTTTAAAGACATATGGAATGAAGCCATTGTCACTACTTAAAATCTTCAATAACTTCTCACTGTATTAGGAGGAATACCTAAAGCCTTAATGTGGCCTAAAGAGGCCTGTAAGGATTCAGAGAAGCTAGTGCAGGAGGAAGCAGGCTGCAATCTTATCTCTGGGACTTGCTGACTCTCTGGGCTCTTACCTGTTCAATCCCATGAACAGACCTGTTCTCTCCTGCCCCAGTTCCTTTCTTTGTATGTGCTGTTCCAGCGGGGGTTGTGGTGTAGACTAGAGAAGGCCTAGTTATCCTAAGGTATCAAAACTTAGAGGTTTGTGGAAGGGGCTGGCATTTCTGTGCAGATGTGTGGTTTGTTCCTAACAGAAGTCATCGCTTTCAGAGCATGTATTCAAACTGGAATGGAATGAAAGACTACAGGAACCAAAGCTGAATATTGAGGGGTTTTCCTGAAATCAGATCTAATAATAGAATGAGCAGGGGAGAATTTTGTTATCAGTTTATTTTTATCTTTCTCTCATGTATTTCTTCCCCCTAAACATTTCTTGGTATTTCAGTTCTAAGTGTGAGTATCCAGGCGAAATTTTTCTGGTGGGACCAGAGCCATCTGTTTCTTGATGTGTATGCTTTAGAAGACCACTCTTTTTACCTGTTATCCCTTAATTTAAGCAGGGATTATTTCACTTGTGCCAGGTCATGGCTTCTGTTACTGGGTTGACCCACTTTTGTGCCAGCTGCCAGAGACGTTTCTCTTTATCCTTTTTCTTTTTCTTTGTTTTTCCCGTAGCAGTGTAGCAATAATCTTAATGTGCTACTGTATTTTAATAGTCACTTTATACTATTAAAATAAAATAGTGTACTATAAAATTGCAGCATAGATGAGCAACCTCCAAAGGATAGATCCCAAGGAAATGGTGTTATTTTCAAGGGACAGCAGAGGACACAGAGTGTGATAGAGAAGGGAGGGTAGTCTGTCCATCCTGGGTTGTGGCCCTAAACTTCACTCTGTTATTTACCTTTCATGCTGGTTTCTGTTTGTTTGCTGGGATACCTGATTCAAGTGTCAAAGAAAAATCACAGACTCTTGTTAAAGCAGTAAGGAAGACTTTGTCCAAAACTATTGTGATAAGAGTATTGCATTAGAGGAGAGAAACCGAGTTCAACTCTGAATACAACAAAGACAGATGGGTGTTTATAACCAAGAAGAAGGGTGAGGGGATCAGTGGATGGAAAATTACTAAGAAGAGATGTCAAATGTTGTTGTTGGTGGTGGTGGGGTCCCTGTTAAACTGACCTCACAGGATTCTGACCCTGTCCTGACAGGTCAAGGACATAGACATCTAATGAGGGAGATCCCATAGCACAGAGGTCCCCAACACCCTGGACCGCGGACCTGTGCCGGTCCTGGCCTGTTAGGAACCAGGCTGCACAGCAGGATGTGAGCGGTGGGCGAGGGAGCGAAGCTTCATCTGCCGCTCCCCATTGCTTGTGTTACCGCCTGAACAGTCCCATCCCCCCCACCCCCACCCCCATGTCCGTGGAAAAATTGTCTTCCATGAAGCTGGTCCCTGGTGCCAAAAAAGTTGGGGACCACTGCCATAGAAGAAGAACTGGATCCAATGACAAGGGTGGGGAAGACTTAGGGGACTCTTTGCAAAGACTGTGCTGGACAGGCCAAAAGCAGGACAGAGGCAAGGTCGGGCCAAGTTGAAAAGAGGGCTCAGAACCTGACTGAAGTTTGATCAAGGAGGGCCTTTGTCACCAGGCGGCCTCTAAACAAGACACCACTAAATGAGGCAACATAAGCCTGTTATCTGGTATGGAGTCGTCTGTATCCCAGCTCAGTCCTGCCCAGAAAGAACTGGAGAAACAATTCCATAGGGAATCTCCAAGATTGGTATGCCCTTAGGCAGAACACTAGAACTGCCTTAATGTTAATTTAGACCTAGGAGACCCAGTGGAATCCTTCCCTTGCTAGTTCTAATTAACAAACCAAGTAAGAAGGGACCTTAAGCAAAATTTGGAGTAGAGTATGTTTTCAACACCTCTAACCAACTTTTGCATTCCACTTTCACCTAAACCCTGACCAAGTCCCCTTTTGACCTCACACTGCTTCCTGACTGCTTCCCAAATTTTAGATTTCTACTTCTCCTTCCAAAAATTTTTAAAGAATTTTTCCACAATCCCTCATGCCTCCCAAGTGACAATTTGCATATAAGAACTCCCTGGGTGTAATGCTTGGACCACAAGATATGTCCAATGGAGTAGTTTGGTAATATTGCCAGGGAAACAGTTTTGGTCCTGGGAAGAGGGAGGGCTTTGGTCTCCTATAAATCATATCATATAGGTTGTGAATTTACAAAATTGATCTTGACTCTCGACTCCTGAAGTCTTTATATCAGAGAAGATTGGACAGTTGGGAACCTTCAGAAAAGATCATTTTATACCTTCATCTATGCTCTTTTTCTCTAAAATCCTGGCTCAGGCAATACCATATCAAGAGTTAATAAAAACAGACAGGAATCGGGGAAGTTCTAGACAAGTTCACACTTGTCAAATCTGAAATTAACTGGCAAGAGGTTTTTTTATTAGAACATTTTTCTGAGTTGTAATCCAGTCTCTCAATTCTAAATTTCATCAAGATGCAAGACTTTGCATTGAGTAAATCTATAAGTCAGACTTTACAAGAAATCTGATAGAGCTTGTATGTGACCCTATGTTGATTTCTATACAGCCTTGTTTATTTATGCTCAATGAGGAAATGCTAACTACAAATCTTAAAATAGGTCCTCAGAGAGGAGCAGCTTTGGACATGTTCACAGTCTTCATCTTAAGAAAATGCCCTTCTTTTAGAGATGGGACATGCTCTGATTTCATATGCCTGCCCCTCTCTGTACAAGTCTGTTTTCTCAACCCACTTTCTATGAATAGTCCTCAGTCTGCTATAGTCCCTTTGAGAGAAGAGAACTTGAAAGTTCAACATAAAGTGAGGAGAAGCTGAAAATGTCAGTGCTAGAGTGAGAGGGAAGAAGAAAACTTAAAAGCAACTCAAGAGGTTTCCACTAGCTAATGGTGATACCTCCAGTGCCCCTAATGGGCTGTGGATAATTCCTATTGTCTACACAAGGCATGTTGGTGCTTCTCCAACAGACCACAAATGAGTAAGAGTCGACTCCATATGGAGAGACTTTAAATGCTGACATCCTAATGAGATCTGTAAACTGCAGAGACAGGATATGGCTTCTCCTATGCAAAGTACTAGCCATGCTCTCATGAGAGATTTAGCAGTTGCCAAATAGGATGCTTTTGGACTGTGCTTTGTTTCCTTTAATCTTAATAAGATGGAAATTGTGGGAAAACAAAGAGCAGAGAGCAGTCTTTCCCATGGCTTTTACTTCCTATTAAATGCAGTGAAAAGCAATATCCATATATTAGTTGTTCTGCCTGCAGCACTTGGCTTTAAGGGCTTCAATTCTCTATGTGACCTAAAGCCCAGGGCTGGCACTTCCCATTCTCTGATCAGGAACAGAAATCATGAGACTGTGCCCAAAGCAGACTATGGAACCCCATAGAGTCATCCATTCCAGCAAAGGGACAGCCTGTTTCTAGCAGAAATTATAGGAACTACAGTAAAGTAGAATTACAACTTCCTTTTCTCTATTGAAATATTCTCCTCTAATTTATCAGGAAGTTCCAGCAAATAGGAGTACTATGCAAACAGGTGCTTCCTGGATCTGGGTGTCTGTTGCTTTTCCCAGGTAAGAAATGTTTTCAGCTATTGTATTCAAATATGTTCTCGACCTTTTTCTCTCTTCTCCTTCTGGGACCCCTATAATATGAATAGTAATGTTCTTAATATTGTCCTAGAGCCTCTTAAACTAGCCTCATTTTTTAAATTCATTTAAAAAATTTTTTGTTCTGCTTGGGTAATTTCTACTACTTTTTACTCCAATTTGCTGATCTGTTCCTCGGAATTATCTAATCTACTGTTGATTCCTTCTAGTGTATTTTTTGTTTCAGCTGTTTAGTTCTTCTTTATATTTTCCAACTCCTTGTGAAACTTCTGACTGTGTTCATCCATTATTCTCCCGAGTTCATTGAGCTATTATGATTTGATTTTGAACTCTTTATTGGACAGATGGCTTATCTCCACTTCACTTAGCTCTTCTGGGGTTTTGTTTGTTCCTTCATTTGGAAAATATTCCTCTGTTACTTTGTGCCTAATTCTCTTGTTTATTTCTATGTATTGGGTAGGTCAGTTACATTTCTCAACCTCAGAGAAGGGGCCTTATGGAGGAGATGTTCTGTGGAATTCAGCAGCATGCTCTTCTCTGGTCACCACAGCTACATGCCTTAGGGGAGCCCTCCATGTAGACTATATGGGCCTTTGTGCTGTGATGAGGCCAACTCCTGTGGGTGTTCTGGTGGGAGGGGCCAGCCCCTGGCCTGGTTAGCTGCCAGCCTACTGATGGGTAGGGCCAGGTCCTGGTGCAACTGGCTGTAAGTCCAGGGGAGCTTGAGTTTGTGTTGACTGGTAAGCCCCTCTTGCTAATAGGCTGGAGAAAGGAATGCAAAGTAATGCTTGCCTGCACCAGTGTTCTTGTGGCAGAAAGCTTCCCCAAATGGCTACTGCCAGTGTCTGTGTCCCAGTTGCCTCCTGCCTCTCTGGGAGTCTCTCCAAGATCAGTAAGTGGGTCTGACCCAGGGTTCTTTCAAAGTACCGCCTGCTATGCTGGGACTTGAAATGTGTAAGATTTTGTGTGAGCCTTTTAAGAACAGAGGCTCCGTGTCCTACAGTTCTCCAGCTCTTCTGTACACAAGCCGTGCTGGTGTTCAAAACCAGATATTCTGGGGGCTTATCTTCCCAGTGCTGGACTCCCAGGCTGGGGATCCTGATGTGGGGCTTGGACCACTTGCTTCTTGGGGAGAACCTCTGCCATTGTGATTATCCTCTCATTTGTGGGTCACCTTCCCAGGGGTGTGGGTCTTGAATCTACTGTGTTGCTGCCTCTCCACCCAACTCGTATGGTTCCTTCTTTATATATTTAGTTTTGGAAACTCTTCTCTGCTGGTCTTCAGATAGTTCTCATTGATAATTCCTATGTAGATGGTTGTAATTTTGGTGTGCCCATGGGTGGAGATGAGCTCAGAGTCTTCCTACTCTGCCATCTTGGTTACTGCATTTGCTTTATTTTCCTTCCTGTCCTTCACTGTCAATGCCACACCAGCTCAAAGCTCTCTTCATTGATTCCAACCTAATTTGGCATCATTCTAGATCAAGCTCACTAGATTCTTTTGCTGTTCAATCAAGGTAATAGTGGCAAAGCATTTAGTAAATTTTAAAGTGCTATAGAAACATAAGAAATTGTTATTTTCTCTGGGCTAGACTCCTAAGGTTTTTATTTCAATCTTGGTGCTACCGTGAGACAATCATGTACCATGATCACACAATTCTAAACTGGAAGGCACTTCCTTTTCCTGAGAATTAGGAGATAAATAGAATTGAGCACACATATATGATTTAAAATAATCATAACTGAAGTGACTTTTCCTCAGAGCTAATAAAATAATTAAAATTTCTCAAAGACACATGTATATCTTTTCTTAGTAATTCCATAGAGAATCAAGTGCATTATTGACTGTCTCCAACTTGTAGTGAATCTTAAACTCTGTCTCAAATTATTTCCAAGAGATTTGGCCCATAATTCTGCTCTGGAGTTTTAAAAGTCTGCTCATGTCCCTACTGTCAAGTTTTAATTACTTCCTGCAGGGGGTCCTTCTCCTCTTAGTCCCTGAGATTATTCAGAAGAGAGACATCTGCTCACTGTTCAACCAAAACGAACTTCCAGCCACAAAGATTTTTTTCTCTCTCATTTTATTTTTTCCCTCCAACCAGTGAAGAATAAGGTCTGTTTTCTTTCTAGGGGGGAAAAAAATACACTTGCTTTGCCTCTGAAACAATAAAAGTCCCTTACCTATCTTCAAAAACCCCCAAGAGAACTTTTCTTGATATAATCTTAGAAAAGTGGGAGGTTTAATCTGCATATGATGGTTGAGTTTAATTAAATAAAACTTCATGGCCAGATTTCCCTGGAAAGCTGAGAAAATGACATCTTTTGCAACCTGGATCATCAGTTAAAGAAGTAAAGTGATGGACTCTATTGCAACAGAAAAGCTAATTAAACTGGAAATACACTACTTGCACCCCAACATTGTTTGCAGACATGACACAAAGTACTAAATAGTTCTGCACAGGAAATTAAGAGGCAGGACACTCCATAATGTGTTAATTCTTTCAAAAATATAATCTTTACAAGAAAATTCGTGAAGGAGGGGTGGGCATGGGATAGAGTCATAAAGCTAGAATTTATTGAGCATTGGGCGAGGGAACTTTAAGTGTCAGAAATGACTTTGCCCCTTTCCTGGCTAGGTGACTATGGGCAAGTCATTTAAAACTCTGTGGCTCAGTCTCCTTATTTCTAGATAGGGATGGTATAGTGACCACTTCCAGGTTTATCGCAAAAATAAGATATACACAGCTTTTGATAGTACTTTGAAAACTGTCTAGCATGTAGGAGATTTGAGTTCTGGTTTGTTTATAGTTCTCCATCTCTGTTTGCTTTGGATTCTTTATTCTCTATCAAAGACTTTATTCAAATGGTTGTCATTTCTACTTCAGAGCCAGACACCCAAAAGCCGTCTGGAAGCACTGTGTGCAAAGCTGGCTTCAAAACAAGGTGATAGTTTTGGACCATCTTTTGGCCGAGAGAGCTCAAAGGTCCTGCCTGGATCAGAGTGGGAGGTGGCAGATGCCTAGCAGCTAGTAATGTGGGCTCAGGAGACTTAATCCTCATGTTTTTCATCTTATGTTCCATGTCCATCCTCCATTTTTCCATATTTCTCAACTTCAGGGCATCTGCTCCAGAGAACAAATTTGGGGTCTCTTTTGGGGGAAAAGAAGAGTGATAACCTGGCTAACTGGGGTCAGAAATATACCCAAGTTTACAAATAACTTATATAAAGTCTTAGCTAATGATTTGGTCCAATTTTGATTTAGGCATTCAACTAGCTTGCTTTCACACATGGGAAATGCTATAATTATTATTTTCCTCATATTTACTATTTTAAGAATATTCTGCTCTAGATTCTCATAATTGCATATAATTTTTATAATTTTGGTATGGGGGAGGTGAGAGGAAGCATGATTTCCAATATCTATGGAAAAATAAAGAGAATTAGAGATTAGCTCAAAAACACGTGTAGAAATTTGGAGAGTGTTTTTACTTTAGGCCAGGACCTAAGTAGATGCACTTTCAAAATCCATTATTATTATTTTTTTCATGAAAAGAGACCACTTTTTTTTTTATATAAATTTATTTATTTATTTAATTTTGGCTGCGTTGGGTCTTTGTTGCTGCATGCGGGCTTTCTCTAGTTGCAGTGAGTGGGGGCTACTCTTCATTGTGGTGCACGGGCTTCTCATTGTGGTGGCTTCCCTTGTTGCAGAGCTCGGGCTCTAGGCATGCGGGCTTCGGTAGTTGTGGTGCAAGGGCTCAGTAGTTGCGGCACGAGGGCTCTAGAGTGCAGGCTCGGTAGTTGTGGTGCACGGGCTTAGTTGCTCTGTGGCATGTGGAGTCTTCCCGGACCAGGGCTTGAACCCATGTCCCCTGCATTGGCAGGTGGATTCTTTTTTTTTTTTTTTTACATCTTTATTGGAGTATAATTGCTTTATTGGAGTATAATGGTCTGTTAGTTTCTGCTTTATAACCAAGTAAATCAGTTATACATATACATATATTCCCATATGTCTTCCCTCTTGTGTCTCCCTGCCTCCCACCCTCCCTATCCCACCCCTCTAGGTGGTCACAAAGCACCAAGCTGATCTCCCTGTGCTATGTGGCTGCTTCCCACTAGCTATCTATTTTACGTTTGGTAGTGTATATATGTCCATGCCACTGTCTCGCTTTGTCACAGCTTACCCTTCCCCCTCCCCATATCCTCAAGTCCATTCTCTAGTAGGTCTCTGTCTTTATTCCTGTCTTACCCCTAGGTTCTTCATGACATTTTTTTTTCTTAAATTCCACATATATGTGTTATCATACGGTATTTGTCTTTCTCTTTCTGACTTACTTCACTTTGTATGACAGACTCTAGGTCCATCCACCTCATTACAAATAGCTCAATTTCGTTTCTTTTTATGGCTGAGTAATATTCCATTGTATATATGTGCCACATCTTCTTTATCCATTCATCAGTTGATGGACACTTAGGTTGTTTCCATCTCCTTGCTATTGTAAATAGAGCTCCAATGAACATTTTGGTACATGACTCTTTTTGAATTATGGTTTTCTCAGGGTATATGCCCAGTAGTGGGATTGCTGGGTCATATGGTAGTTCTATTGGTAGTTTTTTAAGGAACCTCCATACTGTTCTCCATAGTGGCTGTACCAATTCACATTCCCACCAGCAGTGCAAGAGGGTTCCCTTTTCTCCACACCCTCTCCAGCATTTATTGTTTCTAGATTTTTTGATGATGGCCATTCTGACTGGTGTGAGATGATATCTCATTGTAGTTTTGATTTGCATTTCTCTAATGATTAATGATGTTGAGCATTCTTTCATGTGTTTGTTGGCAGTCTGTATATCTTCTTTGGAGAAATGTCTGTTTAGGTCTTCTGCCCACTTTTGGACTGGGTTGTTTGTTTTTTTGTCATTGAGCTGCATGAGCTGCTTATAAATTTTGGAGATTAATTCTTTGTCAGTTGCTTCATTTGCAAATATTTTCTCCCATTCTGAGGGTTGTCTTTTGGTCTTGTTTATGGTTTCCTTTGCTGTGCAAAAGCTTTGAAGTTTCATTAGGTCCCATTTGTTTATTTTTGTGTTTATTTCCATTTCTCTAGGAGGTGGGTCAAAAAGGATCTTGCTGTGATTTATGTCATGGAGTGTTCTGCCTATGTTTTCCTCTAAGAGTTTTATAGCATCTGGCCTTACATTTAGGTCTTTAATCCATTTTGAGCTTATTTTTGTGTACGGTGTTAGGGAGTGTTCTAATCTCATACTTTTACATGTACCTGTCCAGTTTTCCCAGCACCACTTATTGAAGAGGCTGTCCTTTCTCCACTGTACATTCCTGCCTCCTTTATCAAAGATAAGGTGACCATATGTGCGTGGGTTTATCTCTGGGCTTTCTATCCTGTTCCATTGATCTATCTTTCTGTTTTTGTGGGCAGGCGGATTCTTAACCCCTACGCCACCAGGGAAGTCAGAGACCTCTTTATAGTGGTCCCATACTTTGGTGAATTTTGTGTTATGGTGGTTTTATTTGTGAAGTCTTTGACACTCAGCCCATTGAGAGGTGGTTTCTAATTCTCCTCCCCTTGAATATAGATTGACATTTCTGACATGCTTCTAACAAATGTAAGATGGAAGAAATGACACGCGGTGACTTCAGAGGCTGGGTTATAAAAGGTGATTCCAGGTCTGCCTGGCTCACTTTCTCTCTGGGACATGCACATTTGGAGTGTGGAACTATCCTGTAAGAAGTCTGGCTACCCTGAAGAAGCCATGTGTGATAGATCACGAGGGAAGACGAAATAGAGATAAAGGGAGATGCTGAAAGAGCCCCAGCTACTGGGGCTCCATCTCTTCATGACTTCTCAGCTCAGGCACTATGTATGTGTGTACCTCTCTGGTGATATCCAAGTGAGGAAGCCTTCAAGATTACTCCAGCACCAGCAGCTGTGTGACAAACACAAGACTCTAAGTAGATCCTCCTATCTGAGCCAAATCAACCTCCAGAAACCTGAGAAATAATACTAATAATTGAGGCTGTTTTGCATCACTAGGTTGGGGGTGGTTTGTTACATAATAGTAGGTAACTAGACACTTACAGTGTTGGTCCAAGTACTCAACCTGTGAAGACATAGCCATGGAAATCAGTTCTCTGTAAGGAGGTCTTGGCTCTGCCCCCATTAGCTTCTCAATCGTAGAGAAGATACTTTAACAAATTCTTCAAATCACAGATCTCCCATTTGTAAAACGTGAATGACGATACCCTGTAAGCAGGGCTTTCCTGTTAAGTGAGAAAAAATCTGGGGGAACTCTAGGTACTGCAAAACACAACATAAAGTTGTGAGTTGTTGGTGAAATTTTCATGATGAGCAGCATTTCCCATGAGTGAGTTTGCTGAGGGGTTTTCAAAAACTTGGCCGAGGTTATCTCTGTTGGGTAGTTGAGGTTTGGGGGAAGGGCAGATACTTCTGTCCATGTAATCAAATTAATATCTTAATATTTTATTGTATTTAAGTGTTTTTTCCTAAATAAATGCATTGGCGTGTAAAATCACAATCTCCACACTAAGGAAAATGTCAGTAACATGTAGGAGTGGAAAGATAGGGGCATGCAACTTCCTTTGTATTGGGAGCCCAGCAAAGATTCGTGATTGAAGATTGGATGTGTTTTTCATGGAATATCAGCATGTCACGATGATATTCATTCCTAATGATCAGATCACTTGCCATCACATTCATACATTGCTTTTATTTTTTGTTTTTTTTTTTAAGTAGAAGAAGGGATAAGCAACAATTTAAGAACAATTTACAGGGCTCAGCAGCCTTAGTGACCAATAAATAGGAGTAACAGTATAGTGTAGCAGGTTTAATCTCAATCTACAAAATTAGATGTGCAAGAAGCAGTCTTTTCTTTTTCTCGCACTCAATTTAATTTTTATTTTGAGCCCTCATTCTACCCTGCATGTGACGGTGGAAAGTTAATCACAGTCAGTTTGTGCTTTCCCCCCGTTCAGGATTGCATCTAATTTCTGTATTACTTCTGTCATCCTAAAATACTGGGAGAGTAATGGGTCCCTTTATGTCATCTGTGGTTGACAGACCTTGTATCTCACTTTTGGAAAGTGACTTTACTGCCTAAAATGCAGTGATTCTTAAACTTTAGTGGGCATCAGAATCACCTGGAAGCTTGTTAAGACACAGATCCCTGGGGCCCACCCCCAGAATTTCTGATTCAATAGATCTGCATGGCTTGAGGATTTGCCTTTCTAATAAGTTTCCAGAGGATGCTGATGCTGGTGATTCTGGACTACACTTTGATGTCCACTGACCTTAAGATGAAAAAGTCTGATCTGCCTACTTTATTGAGAGCCTAACTTATCTTAGGAAAGCCTTCTCTACAAGAAACCCCATTGCTCTGTATCACACACCAACCAAATGCGAAAGGTGATTCCAGAAGGATTTCAGAGAGAAGGGTAAGTGCATTTCAGGATTTTAGCTTTAATAAACCTTGTCATTTATTCTTTCATTCTTTCAATCATTTGCTATATATTAGTTTCAGAAGCTAGCAAACAAAAAATTAAAATGTGACCTGGATAGAGAAAGAGAGAAACAAAGCTTTTCTCTCTATCTCCCTACTCACAGGATGGATCACCTGTCCCATCCCATTAAGAAAAAATACAGGTTTTTCCAATGATTTGAATAAATGAAATCCATCTCATTACCCTTTCCTGAATCTGAAACAACCACCACCAAACATGTCATCTCATTTTGCTTTGTATATGCAACCGTTGGAGAAATCTTGAACAGTCTAGGAACAAAATCAGTTCTAATTACATATACTTTTGGAACTTTGCTTCTTTCAAGGTGGGGAATACTGGCCACCCCATTTGGCTATGAGTGCTCTCTCGCTCTCCCTCTCTGTCTGTCTCTCTCATTCTCTGCAGTCTACAGGCTGCATATTTTATAATTCCTTTCTGCACATCCAACCCTTTTACTTGGTGAGATTTCTGTGGAACCTGTTAGGTGTGTGTCATGTAGTTTACTGGCTTGAAATAAACTCACTTTTAAGGTGTTCTGTTTGGGAGACAAATAAAAGAAAGAGGAACCAATACCATACCTGATTGATAATGAAAATCGACAAAGTGTCTTTCTGAAATAAAGAGGTAGATAACCCTTAGAGCGTCACGCACACATGCGCATGCACGCGCGCATGTGCACACACACAAACACACACACGCACACACACATCAGAGTTCCTCAGTGCTGACTCCCAGGTCCTCTTTTCACTTTAGTTGGTCTTATTGTTAAGCTTGGTGACTGACAATGTATCATATGACTTGATTTCAAAAAAGATCCCAGAATGTCCGGCATCCATGTGTTCAAGAAGCAAATGTATTAAGGGAGGAGAGTGCTGGCTATGGAGTCACACACTTGGGTTAAAATTCTGGCTATGCCAACATTCACTATGTGAGCTTGGTCAAGTCACATAGTTTAGATACGTGACTTAACTTCTCTTTGCTTCAGTAAGATGGGGATGATGGGAATGATAATTCCTGCCTCCCAGGTGTGGGGATTGGCAATGTGTGTGAAGCACTTAGCACAGTATCTGCACACGCAACAATTCATAGTTGTTACTCCATGTGCTCTGTTGCCCTTTCTTTCCTGCCATTTTCTGTCTCTGTAGAGATGAAAATCTTTTTTTCTTGGCCACTAGGTGGAGAAAGCAAGCTTCCTACAGTATTTGAATTAAACACAAGGCCAAATCATCCTGACCAAAATACTGCAGACATTTAAGGGAAAGTTTTTGTTTTTCCTTCCTCTTCTTTAGAACTTCAGACAGCATGAACAGGATATCTGGAGAGATGTCTGGAGAATTCTTGAGCAGCTCACAATGAAATGTTTGAGTTTTGAGTGTGGTCCTGCCTCGAGGCACTAGATTTTACCCAGGGATGGTCCAAGGCAAATGTTGAAGTTCACAATTCAGCTTTCCAGAACCTTCTTATCCTCCATGCCTTAATCTCTTCTCACTTGCATTTCAAGCAGGCACCTGCTCAGTATTTTTTTTTTTCCTTCTGAGGTATTATATAGCTACTGATTCCCATGGACATTTGCATTTTGACATGAACTCCCTTGATATGTTACCTTTCTTCAGTCTAATATAGTAGTAATGGGAACCCATTGGACTTATTTCACAAAACTGTTGGGAGGATCATTTAGTTAATACATGTGCAATCATGTGTGAACTCTAAGTTCTCTACAAGTAAGTTCTTTTTATATTGAGGATATAAATTTCTGCCTTTAAATAAATAAGTTGAGAAGTCCAAAAGATTCTTGAGGAAGAATCAGGTTTGCAAGGGGATGAGGTTACCTTTCTAGGTGAAGGCACTGTGGTGCCCTGCACATAGGCCAGGTATTACCCCAAGCTCCATATTTCCTGCCTTACACTCCACATCTCTCCTTCTCACCTTGTTTCCAAAGTCTCTTTTCATTTGCTTTCATACCTATTTTTACCTTCCCAGCACTGACCCTTCAGATAAACAACTATTTGCAATGTTAATCCATGCTATTGATTGGTATCTTCCTAAGAATTATCTCATCGGCTCCAAAAATTGCAGCTACACCTATATCCCTAACCCAACATTCAATAACCCATACTATTCCAACAAGTACCTCATGATCTCTGTGTATATAAGGATATTCTGGCAAGAATCATCCAAAGAGTTTTCACTTTCACACATACTTTCACTTACAGTGCAAATTTTATTCTTTCCGTGATGGAAAATAACCAAGTTCCATACCAAATTTTTAGCCTGTAATTCACGTAATTGTATTGTAAAAAAAAAAAAAAAATTATCTCATACTTTTAAAAAGTAGTCCCATTTGGCCTTTCCACTAGTGTTCCTTGCAGGCATTTTTGTTGTTGTTTTTGTTTTCCTATGTTATTTAAGGAGGGAAAAAACTAGGAAAAATTTTAGTTTATGTTCAGTAAATTTCCGCTCTAGGACTTGAGGTTTCTATAGGCGTCCAAGAGCATAGCTGGATCCCCGAAATGCTATTCCATTTAAATGTGGTTTGAAATGGCACACTTATTTCCACTAAATTTACTTTAAATGCCTCTCACAGAGTGATCATTTTTGCATAATACACACACACACACACACACACACACACACAGGCATCTAGGGCCTAAATGTAAGTGTAAATTCCATACTTTTCCCTTATAAAATTTTCTGATTCTCAATTTATAGTGTCAATTTGCAATCACTACATTCCATAAGCATAAGACATTCATATATATTAAATGTCTTATAAGGGGCTTTCCCCCAAACAGACTCTGAGACAAAGATTTGAGTGCAAGCAGCTTCTCGGGAAGTACAGGTAACGTGGGTAGGTGAGAGGCAAAGAAATACAGTGAAGATAAGCAGATAATGAAGTGTATATTATAAAGTGGGCTCCCATATAGACTGGAGCTTAGTCCTGTGTGGAGACTCTGGAAATGATGCAAAATACAGTCCTTAGTATTATCGGGTGAAGAGTGAGGAACAGGGGGCATTGATATCCCTATACCTGTCAGTCATTTGTTACTGACTTCTAGAGGAGGGAAGATCTTAATCCTCAGCCCTTCCCATAAGCCTTGCATGTGAAGCCCTCCAACAAAGATGCAAGTTCTGGCCATTTCTTCTGCCAAGCACAGAAATGGTAAGAAGACCCAAAATGAAAGGGGTGGAGGACTGATCTGCCTGTTATGCCCACCTATTAACAAAAAATTGCTACTCATATATCACGATCCATGTTCATGCCTACATTTATATCAAGTCCCCAAACTAAAATTCAATAGTCAGTTATAGCTCAATAAAGCTGGAAAAAATTAATTCATAACCCCCTGAAAAATAAATCTCCAGGCCAGATGTTTTCATTGGAGAATTCTAGAAAACATTTAAAGAAGTACTAAAAACAATTTTACACGATGTCCTCCAGAAAACAGAAGAGGAGGAAACATTTCCCAGTGTATTATTTTATGAGGCATAATTGCTAATATCACAAAAAATAATCATTCTATATACTAACGATGAAATGCAGGAGTTGAAGTTAAAACACAATTATCATTACAATTATTTCAATACTTATACACTTTAAAAAGTGTATACCTTAAAAAAAGTCCAGGTTTTGTATGTTGAACATTACAAAATGCTGTTAAGTCAAAGAAGAGAACATAACTGTTCATGGATTGAAAGACCCAACATATTAAAGATGTCAATTCTCCAAGGTGATTCGCAGATCAAGTACAATTCCTCTCAACATCCTAGCGAGATTTTTTTCTAGAGATGGTCAACGTTATTGTACAATTTATACAGAAAGGCGCAGGTCTTAGAATAGCTGAAACAATCTTGACAAAGAAGAGTACAGTGGAAGGAATCCCTTTCCCTGATGTTAAGGCTTACTGTACAGCTATAGTAACCAAGAGTGTGTGGTATTGGTAGAGGAACAGGCATATAGACCTACAGAACCAAATAGAGAACCCAGAAATAGACCCAAACAAAAATGCCCAGTTGATTTTATACCAAAGTGAAAGAGAAATTAAGTGAAGAAAGAATACCCTTTTCAACAAATGATGCAGGAACAATCAAACATCCACAGGCAAAAAAAAAAAAAAAAGATCATGAACTTAAAGGCAAAATGTAAACATATCAGTCCTTGGGTAAAGCAAAATTATTCTTCTATTTTATGCTGTGTAACATACGTCGCTTCCCTGTCTCTTGACAACAGTTTATTTGATTTCATTTCTTTTGAGAAGCAGGATAGAGTCTGAGTGGGAATAATAATAACAGCCCCCAACACAAACGGAAGTTAGAAGGATTAAGTCAATCAACATGGGAGCCTGAGGAACAGTTCCCAATACCTGTTAAGAAGTCTAAACGTATTAGGGGTTTTTTAATATTTAATTCTGAATATTCTCTTACAATTATCATTAGGAAGGTGTTTCCCAAATCCACATGTTAAAGGCCTATCGATTAAGAGAAATCAGAACCCGGAATTTCGATCACTTTTATACACAGGGAAGTGATGCAACATAGTTGGATGCTTTTTGTATTTTTTCCCAAGGGAAGCTTGTTTCCAATCCTATTTTGCCCATGAAATACCATTTTTGGCTTATTAGAACGATGTAATAGACACCTATCTGAGATCTCAGCTTGATACAAAGAGTAGAATTGGTTTGCAATAGAACCAGAGTGGAGATATAAAGTGAGTAAAAGATTAAATACAGATACTATTATGAGCTAGGGTGAGAACAATACCAACAACAATGGTGCCTCAAAATATGAATTTTCCCACTCATATTGTAATTCCTAAAGTTTATAATGCAAGACATGTAGCCCCCAAATTAAATATTTCCCTCCTGGTTCTGAGAAGTTTTGTTTTTAAATTAGGGATTTGTTTCCCCGAAATAAGCTGTTCTTTTCCGTATCCATCAAAAACTATGAAAAAATGTAGTTTATTCTCATCACATGGTTGAGTCAATGAATTTAAAGATTTGATTTTATATTTTCTTTGGCATCTATCCATTCAAATGTATGCCCTGATTTCATGCATATTTTGAAAATTAAAGGTAAATTTCTACTTGTATTTTACATAATGAACCTCATGCCTAATCCTTGGTGGTCTTTTTGGTTTTAACATGGCATTTCTTTTTCTAAAATGCTAATCAATTTCAAAATTATCTGTGAATTTTCTCAACTTATAAACTTTATATCCTACTCATCTATACTGCTATCATTGCTAGGTAAGACCACATTTTAGAATTGGCATGCTGTTAACAACAATTAACCATTTTGTAGATTCTTGCTCCAATTAGAATTCCAAGACTAAACTAGATTATCTACTGTCAATTTGGTACTGTCACCACTACACTCTAAGGGTAGGAAATATATTTCCTGGAATCCTCTTCAACATATGGTTCCAGGCTGGCATTTGCCAATGAAAGGAACTCATGTCTGATTTGAAAGATAGAAGCAAAGCAGAAGGCATTGACTTCTCTGCCTCCGGAGGCTGGTACAGCCAGATGTGCAGAGAGATGAGAGTTTACAGCAGCTTTCTGGTGACTCCAGAATATGACCCACTTTTCAGATAAAGCAAATGGTGGGAGCTTCTCAGTGATTCTCAAAAGTTATAACAGCCTCCAGGAAAATGTTGAAAAATCACCAAATTTGGTGTTTCATGCTGAAATCTTCAGCATCAATTCCTCTGACTTCTGTTAGTAGCTCCCCTGTCCTTCTATAGCAGCTTTGCTGTCACTCTTTTAACTGCCACATAAATCCCTAATTCTGTATTAAATCTGCGATGCCTGGAATACATAGAGTGATTCTGTTTTCTTGACTGAACCCTAACTGATACAAAGACTTTCAACACCTTGAAAATAGTATCCCAAATATATCCACAAGTCCTCATCAAGTATCCCAACTGAATTCACTGAAAAATATTCTCTGCCGCATGGCACCTGCCATGTTGCTCTTCTCTTAAGATTACTCCATCATGTCCAAGATTGCCAGTGCCCATGAGTATGTCCCTGGACCCCAATGATGCCCATGCAAAGTTGACCATTTCCAGATAGCTCTAAACTGCTGAGAATGACATCCTGAAAATCTGAGGAGTGCCCAAATTAAATCACAATTTGGGTAGAAGTGGGAGAATGCCACGGTTCCCCCATTTAGGGTCAAACTTAAACACAAACATCCAATTCAACATCAAACGTCAACTCCTAAACCCTGCCTATGTCCAGTGTTTCTTAGAGTCACTCATGATAATATCAACTTTGACTTCTGTCTGCTGTTCATCACTTTTGTGGGCTCAACATGTATGGAAACCCAACACTGTATTCTCAACCCTCTCTCTTGAGCAGATCTCCCCCGACGCGATTCCTCTACTCTTGGAAGCTACCATGCATGGTGACTGTGCTCACAGGATCTGCATCAGTTGCACTGTGTGGTTAGACATGTCCGTCCCACCCTTGGGCAGAACTTAAGCTAAAGTGGTGATTCCACTAAGTGAATATAGATTATTATTTTGACTTAGTGTTCAGAAAAGTCAGGGGAAATAGTGAAAAGAAACCTTGCTGGAACCTGCCTCTCAGGAAGAGCATAATGGTTAAGTGTGGAAACTTTAGAGCAGACTGCCGAGGCTTAAATGTCACCTAAAGCACTTACTCATTGTATATCTTTGTTAAGTTACTTAACCTCTCTGTCTGTAGAAAGCATAGAATAATAGTATGCACATAGTAGGGTTGTTATGAGGACATCTTAATTATGATGATAGTTTTTTGTGTGTTCGCACTAAGTAACTTTGGCAAAATCCCTTTGCATTGACTGTGTTTCCAAATCCCCCAAATGGAAGTTCTATTAACCATTTTAGCTCTACTGTTCTATGGATCTACATGTATTTTCTTCATCAGCATGACTTTAATCCAGTTGGAAAAACAGCAACAATAAGAAACCACACTGATTTTCTCCATGGCCAGGGCAAGTTGCGTTGAAACCACTAACCCTTTCACTGAACTGCGTGCTGGGCAGTAAATTCTGAGAGTAAATCTTAAATAGTGAAAGAAAAAAAAAAGAATTCTCTCGGTTGAGAATGTCCTCTGACATTAAGTGGTATGTAAAACTGTTATTTTTCTAACTTCTGATGCCCTCTATCCCCACTTCCAACTATGAAAATTGCTAAGTGTTGAACTTATATTCCACTTAGACCAGTGCAGCCCTCTTGATAACTGTGGTCAGAATTTGATTTGTTCTAACTGTGGACATACATCATTCCTTGCACTTTAGCTACTTAGAAGACAGCTAGATTATTAGTGCTGTGGGTCAAAAAACAAATAGGGACTTATATATATTTTTTCCTCTTCAGTATAGTTTACTTATGAATCAGAAACCCGACAAGAAGTTATAAACTGCTGAGTTTAAGTGGTATCCTACAGCTTTGGTTATGTCAGGCTTCAATTACACAAAGCACAAGCCTCTGAAGATATGTTAAGCAGAAAGAAATTTAATACAGAGAATTATGTTGAATCAGAAATTAGTAGAAGGATTTGGATCTTGGACTGTGCCATGAATATCTCTCAGAAAAACATTGCGGAATTAGTTCATTAGGGAAGCTGTAACTTCTACCAGGAAGGCACTCATGGGAGTGTGAGCTCCAAAAGCAAATCCCCCTGCCATGTCCCTAGAGCCATGTCATGCCTACTAGATATCTACTGGGAAAATAATGGATGCCTCATACCTGGCCTCTTGGCATGCATAACAATGGTGAATTTCAATTCTGTTACAGGAAAAAATACCTCATTCCAGCTACATCTCAGCCTCACTTTTTGTGTTCCAAATCTCATGGAAGTGAGTCTGATTCATTGAAACTAAAGATTTGGAACTCTAGCTATAAAGGAGCAGAGAAATGTAATTATTGGCTAGTCAGGCTCTGTAGTACACTGGGGCATTCTAGAAGGAGGATAAGATTCTTGTTGAAAGCTAATCCACCAGAGCCATCACAAGCATTTATGGAGGACATTTTTTTCCTGATTGCAAAAGTAATACGGTCTTATTTAAAAATGATAAAATGAGAAAAGTATAAAGAAGAAAAAATAAATTTCTACTTATACTGAGAACATGTTAATATATATTTTTCCATGGAGAATTTTTCTAAAACTTTGTCATTAAAAGCTCTTACATTTATTTGTTGTTTTTAAGGCCTTTGCCTTTTGGGGATTTCTGTTACGGAGGGAAAAATGATTTTAGTGCCTATCTCCAATCAATCCACATTGTATTTCAAAATGTCACTTAGAAGAAAAACTTCAATTTTCAATTCACCTGGAGTCTCTGATGTAAGTCAGAGCAACTATACCCAAATGGTCATCAACTACTTTTATTTCCACAATAGATTAGATTCATAGCCCAACACTTTAAATTTGCTTTGCAAAGTGCTACAAAATACAGAAAAATATTAAATGATCTTTATAGTACTGTATATTTTGATTAACATATATAATGAACAGTGTGTGATGTATTGAAAAAATAATAAAAGTCTGTTGCCTAAAGGAGAGACGATTAAAATAAATTGTAAAAAGTAGAATTCAAGAATTTCATCATAACCAAACCCAACCTCCTAAAACCTCCTTTTGATTGATATTCCAAACTTGCTGCAAATATTTGTGAAAACAAATAAATGTTCCTATTTCACCAGTATGAACTGCAAGAGAAAGACTATTTGTAAAGAACCTAGCATGAGGTAATACCTCTGGATAATCAAGTCTCACAGTGATTCTGCCATAATCAATGAGAAAAATCAGATCCATAATTAAAATGCATTGACACAATGAAACATTCATTAGCTGGCTGTACCACAGGGGCAGAGGGGTAGGGTGGAGGCAGTGGGGTGGGCTGAGAAAGCCGATCCTGTGATACCAGCTCTCTCCAACTCTCTCAGGATAGGTGTTTTTTGTTTTTTGTTTTTTCCAGGAATGGAACTGCTTGTCACCAGAATCCCCAAACAATACTTGATTTTTCAGGGTAGGGGAGTGTTAGGGACTGAAACTTGTGCCCCTACACCCTCCAAATTTGTATGTTGAAATTCTAAACCCCAGGACCTTAGAATGTGACTATATTTGGAGATGGGGCCTTTAAGGAGGTAATTAAGTTGAAATGAGGTGGTTAGGCTGGGCCCTAATCCAATATGACTGGTGCCCTTATAACAAGAGATTAGGGAGCAGAGTCAGCCTCCAGGGAGGCTTATGTACAGAGAAGGCCAAGGGAGAACACAGTGGGGATGACATCACCTGCAAACCAAGGAGAGAGCTTTCAGGAGAATCCAAGCCTGCCAACACTGTGACCTTAGATTTGGCCTCCAGAAGTACAAGAAATAAATAGGTAGTTGTTTAAACCACCCCTTCTGTGGTATTTTGTTATGGCAGCCCAAGCAAACTAATACAGGGAGAAAAAAGTGAAATGTATAATTTAAACAAATAAGTTTGATGCTCCTCTTGGTATAGAAAAGTTGTTCTCAAACAGGAAATTCTTCTCCCCCTAGGGGACACTGGGCAATGTCTGGGGACATTTTGATTGTCACATGGGGGGTGGGGGCAGGGTCTACTGACATATAGTGAATAGAGGCTATGGATGCTGTGAGATATCCTACGGTCCCCCTCCTCCAGAACAGAGAATGATCCAGCCCAGGAACTGAGGTTGAGAAATTCTACTGACTGTAATGGCATGAATTTGCCTCACAGATTTGTGATTTGGGAATGAGGAGATGTAACTTTTTTTTGTTTTCCTGGTTGGGCCTACAAAGTCATTTCTGCAACAGCTAATTATCTTGTACCAGCCACTCTGAACAGCTAGCGAGAGGATGTTTCACTAATGATCCCCATCAGGCCAGTTGGCCCTACCTGTGATGAACATACTAGACCAGGGAACTTTCCACTTTACTATTAGCAGAATGGAAACATTTCTGCTATTCTGTTCTCACAAAATGCAGAAGGCAGAAACTAATTCCATATGTCAAATGTTTCTTCCTTTAAAGATGAAGGGCAAATAAGCCCATTCTTTTTGCCCACAAGTGTATTGGACATGAATTTATTAAACCAATTAATTATTGAAGTAAATTTTTAAATGCCTTATTTAGTGATAAGGAATATTAAAACTGAGGTAGGACAGGTTTTTTTTTTTTTAAGATGATGAGTCACTTGAAGCTTAACTTCTATCATTTATATCCTCTGACATTTTCTTTTTCTCTTTCTCCTTTACCCTCATCTGTATCTAGTCACCAAGAAAGAGCAAGAAAGGCAATGATGTTCAAACCTGAGAAGATGGATTAACGCAAGGATGCTCTACTCCTCCCGAGATTAAGTTGGACCTCTTGCTCTTATGGGCTACTGTGATGCTCTTTGGATAGAATAAACATGTAATGTTCTTATTCTTGGGGACAAATAGGGAAGATGAAGGACATCTAGCTCTACTGACCCCTCAGAATTCTGCAGTGTAGGATTTTTTTTTAAAAAGTATTTTGAGATCACAGGATCATATAACAACGGAAGGCTCAGTGAATTCAGTAGACACAATAACTCCAGCTGGTATCATATGTCTGGCTTTGACATGGTAATGGTTATTTAGGTGATTTCAGTGATGAGAGAATCTGCAGATCACCACCTCTGCTTGTTCCCTGCTTCTTCCCCTCATCCAAGTGCTGGCCTAAATCAAAACTTTAAGATTCACAATTCATCAAGATGACTCTGTGAGTGCATGATAAATTGGGCAGATTAGATTTTATATATCTTTAGCTCCACAAATCATCATTTATGAGTCTCACTGTTGGATGCAGAGTGAGAAGAGAAATATGGGGAAATATGAGAACCAGGGTGTGATAATCTCATTTGAATTAGACAAATGAGGCCCTGCTGGAAAGGAACACCCAGGGTCTCTGAACAAATTTATGAAGTCAAAACAAAAAATAATTACAGTGCAGAAATGGCTGGTGCTGGATGAACCCACTTCATTCCTAATGTGGGTTGGCAGCTCTTCATCCTGATTATTCCATCTGGAGATAATTGTGTGATATCATGCATAAAATTAAATCATAAATCAACCCAACTAGTGAACAGGCCAGCAAGCTGCTGAGAAAGCCAAGCATAGGGGAGGTGAGACTTCTCATCTTAGTGAGAGATATAGGAATGAAATTAAGAGAAGACCTGTAGGGGGTGACCCCCAGCAAGTCTGCAAGCTCGCTTGCTGACAACTGCCGCCAAAGTCCATGCCTCAACAGAATAAGGACAGCCTACACGATGATGCGTTATCCATTTGCTGATGAGGGAAGAATGTTCTGTTCATGAAAGGAGCCACGTACTGCTTTTCAAGGATCTCTGTTTTGAGTTGGGGATGTCCAACATGCAGTACTTTATTTCCTTTCCTGATGAAATGTTACTAGTGCTAGAAAGTTTATAAACACAATGGAAGTCTTAAACAATAGCATAAAATCAAACAGTCTTCGAGGCTTAGAGTTGGGAGAATTAAAGAGTACACCATGGTCTCTGACTTAGTAAGTAAGCTGTGGTTAATTTACAGGTTATATTTGGAAAGGGTTTTTCAGAGGACAAGGTATGGTTTTAAAGCAGTGGCTATGATGCATATAAAAGAGTAAAGTAATTAGGATAAAGACAAATGTATTGTTTAAATGGTGACCATTGATTTCTATAAGTGCTTTTGCTGTGGTCTGTAAGTTGGAGGGGGTCAAAACTCAAAGATGATCCAGACTCCCTAAGAGCTCAGGCTGGAGCAAATGGCTGAAGGGCATTTAATACTTCTTTCAGCCGAATCATCTGAGATGATAAATCTCATTGGCTTTGGAGATTCCATCTGTGACCATAATAAATGGAAAGTCCAGCTGTACGTCGAGTCTCTGAGCTTTCAAGTGGCAACAGTAGCAGATGTTGGGAGGCTGGTGGCTTGTGAGCATCTGCAGGAGGACGGTCACGGGGCCGCTCAGCAGAGGCGCCTAGTAGAAGACGATAATGAAGATAAATTCTTTCTTGTCCTTCTTTTCCCCCTCTGAATAATATCGGGAACAGTAGAGCAAGAAAAGCCACCAGTTCTGAAAAATGCTTATTCTTTTGTTTCATTCCCAATTGTATTGTGCCCATATACTGCGTATATACTGAACCCAAATATTTGTAAGTATAGGAATCTGCTGGTTTTAGACAGTTATAAAGTGTGGGCAAACCAAAAATATGAAAAACCTTCATAGGAATAAATACTATTTACCTGTCTTTAATGACTTCCTTTCCCCCATCTCCTACTCCCCAAGAATGTTTGCTTCCTGTTCTTCATTTTGGCCAAACTCAACCAGAAACCAGGAAACCACATACATATAACAATGTTATGATAATGAGCAGCATTAGAATTCTATTTTATCAGGTTTGTTTAATTGGCCAGAAGTCTTTTAGTTGCAAACCTCAGAAACCCAACTCAATCTAGTCTATGTAAAGAGAAGAAATTTATTGTCTTATGTAAATCTATCTATCTATCTATCTGTCCATCCATCCATCTTATCTATGTATGTATGTATCTATCTATCTATCCTATCTATTCATCTACCTATTATCTATCCATCCAGCTATCTATCATCTATTCATCTCTATTCATCTATCCATCCAGCTATCTATCTATCTATCTATCCAGCCATCTATCTATCTGTCTATCTGTCTATCTATCTATCTATCTATCTATGCACTGGTTCAGGCAAGACTGCATCCAAGTCTCAAATAGTCCTCTCCTATACTCTCTCTCTCTTTCTCCATACCTCTGTCTCTTGATTCTACTTTTTTCCTTGGTTTTATTCTCAGTTATGTTCTCTTTCTATAAAAACAAAGCCCCAGTGGCTCCAGATATATATATTCCTTGGGATCCATGATTTCCCAGTGAAGGAGAGTATATCTTTCACAGTGATTTTAGCAAAATTAGTACAAAATGGTATATGTGGAGGAAATTGTGACTAGGCACTCTGATTGGAGCCAGACTGAATGCCTTGCATTTAGCCTACAACTGGAAGTTTGCTGAAGTTTTAAAGCTGGAAAATAAAAGACCAAATCTTTGTTTTAGAAGGATTACTCTGTCACCAATGTGAGAAATGGCTCAGAATCAGAGAAAACTAGATTCTAGAAAAGGAGTGCAGGCAGCAGAAGGTGAGGGGGTACTGGCAGAAGCATTAGAAAGGATAAAAAGCAGATCACAAAGGCCTCTGAGGAATATAATTGGAATAACTTAGCAACCAATTGAATGTGGACAAATGAAGAAAAAGGAAAAGTGAAAGACAGCACAGATGTTTCCAGTTTGGAAGACTGAGTGGATTTTAAGGTCATTCACTGATACGTTGAGACGGCTCAAAGTAGTGAGTTTGAGTGCATTCTTTCCTTGCAGATATTTTAAAGTAGTTTTTCTATCCCCTAGGAAGAAATACCAACAAATCTAATACCTCTTGCATTCCGCTCATAGCAGAGAAATTGTGAACAGATTTTAGGCAACGTTCAAGATCGGAACTAGGGTAATGTTTTTATCAGTAGGGCCATTTAGTCAATTCTTCAGGCTAATTCTACTAAAAGTAATCAAAGTTTAAATATTACTTTTCAGCTTTTAGTAATTCACAGTATTGATGTTATAAATATTTGATTTTTCTCAAAATAATATATACTATAATTTAAAGATTTTTTAAGAAGGCTGCTTTTAACAATTACCTGGAAGAGGGCACGTAGGAAGTGACAGATAGAGCCCACAGGTGCTGCAGTGCCCACAGGGTAGGCAAGGAAGAATACTGGGGCCAATAAAACTTTATTTACAAAAACAGATGGGCTGATGTAGTAATTTTTAAATATTGAATTATAACATTATCTATCTAGATTCCTGAGGTTTTTGTCACCTTCTTAGTTTTTTTTTTTTCTCTTGGCCCAAGGATAATGCCTCAATTTAGTCCCATTTGGATGGTACTAAGCCAACAGGAGTTTGTTACCAAATACAAGCTCAGAGCATTGGATTCAGGAGGAAAACTACGGGCAGGAAGATTGAGGGAAAAAAAAGAGTTTCTCCATCTGCTGATCAGCCTATAAGCCCAGATTTGGGGGAGCCAGACTCACTTGCAGAGTGTCAGAAGAACCACAGACCTATTTTGGGACATCATCTTTCAAACAAAGCCCCACCTAAAGACAGCGGCATGTCTATGAAGCTTTCAGTAGGTTTCCCTGGGCCAAAAATGTGCTCTTAAATTTTCTGAAATGTATTAATAGTTTATAAAATGTGATATTGGATTTTGAGTCTTGCTACTAAAAATGTGGTCTGTGGATCAACATCTTCAACATCTCCTGTTTGCTTGTTAAAAATGCAAGTTCTCAGGCCACATCCCTGGCCCACTGGATCAAAATATGCATTTTAATAATATCCCCAGATAATCTGTATACACATTAAAGTGTAAGAAATGGCCTCAAAAGTGGAGTACAAAATTAAAATAATAGAACTTTTATTTATTGTTGTTTATCTCATACTCTTACCAATTCAATAATATGTATATATTTTATAATTTATTATATCACTATAGTAGTACATATCTATTATTACTGGGGTTATATTTACAGACCTTTTTTCTTTAATAGACAGAAATACGTGAACAGAAATTTTTGGAGATCACTTCTTGGAAGGTTGCAACTCTAAGTCCTTGAAGAGAGAAATAAAAGAGGAAAGAACAAAACTTGGAGTATTCTAATTTTCTGGAGTGACCTTCAAGCTTAGTCTGTTATCCCAAGGTCATGATGACTAATTACTGCATCTATGAATTCATTAAAATGCTCATACAGCCCTCCAGGAAACTTCTTAACCTAAGCCATCCTCAAGTGGTTTATTCTTTTCCTGTAATACTTACTACCTGATTCCAGAACACAAAAGCAAGTTGAATTCACAAATCAATGCTTAGAAAATCATCTAGTGATAAAGAACAAAGCAAATTCAGAATTTGCACAATCCTTTCTTAGTCTGATTGAGGGAGTCTTAACTATCCATTTAAATTTTTTTTTATTTCAGTATTTTTTTTTTCTGGATAAACAATGAAATGCAAATACCATGGTCATTAATGATCTGATAAATGTTTCATCCCCTTGGAACAGGGAAGTTCATGCTTGGTCTGGCCCATTTCTGAGATGTACCCTCCTATGTCATTAGTGATGCTTTGACTCAATCACCTAGGCCCAAGTCAGTTTCTTGTTTCTTTCTTACTTCCTGTATCTCTATCCTCTCTTTCTCTTTTTTCTGTCCTCTTTGCCACACATTTCAGGTTATATGTGACTCACATTAATAGAGAAAATAAAGAGAAATCAGTCAAAGGCTTTGAAAAGATGTTAATAGTAACATTTAACTTGAGAACTACCTGACGATTGGATAAGTAGACTTTTTTTTCAAGTAATGTTTAAATTTATTACTTTCATGTATCTGAATGAGACATTTGGGGGAAATTCAAATTGGCCAGGTCCTAGGGCAAACGATTTTCTATTCAGCCTTTGCATTCAAGCTGCTCAAGAATATATGTTTACAGTGCAGAGAAACCACATTTAGAAGATTGTCTCTGTTCTCCCTTCCAATGTTCCATATCGTGCTGGACTCTTACAGGCACCTGTGTCCACACATGACTTTTGTTTATGGAAGTTTCCCTTTTTCAATGTTTTCCCTGCATCACAATCCCAATCCATGAACTGAGAATATCCATTCATCCAATCCTCTTTTATTAAGCACTAACCATGTAATCGTAGTCAGTGTTAGGCTCCAGCTATACAGAGTAAAAACACTCAATGCCTTTTACTTGAATTTTCCCAGAAACAGTCTGTAAGGAAGGGATTTGGATGCAGGCAATATTCTGAAGGCGATCCCAGGAAGCACAAGCAGAGGGGTGGGGGAAGTGAGGTGAGGAATTTGTATGTGCATATTTATGAATGGGTCCTTGCTGTGGGTAGCCAGGACTCAGTCCTACTGGGGACACTTAAAAGAATCATGTAGAACACACCTCAGATTGTCCCAGTGAGGGACAAGGAAGTGGGCTATGGCATATTTCCCTTCCAAATATGCCCACAACAATATCCCCCAGGCCATAACCTCTTCTTGCAATGTGACCTTGAGGTTCCTTTATTCAAGGGCTTGGGTGAATTTGCGACTTTGGTGGAGGTGGTTCTGTATGACATCAGAAGCTTGGACTTAAAGGGTGATACAGTTTCTTCCTGTTTCTCTTGGGATGCTCCTGCTTGTAGAAAGCCCTAATGAGCCTTCACAGAGAAATTATATGGTGCTCCAGCCATCAGACGCAGCTGAGGACCCAGCTACAGCCAGCACCAACTGCCAGCAATGGGAGTGGGCAGTTCTTCTATGGTTCCCAACTTCAGTTAAGTCACTCTGAGCCTTTGCATCTTCCCAACTGTGGCCCAAACATCATAGAGAAGATGCTCTATGCTCTTTCCAACCCCTCATGCCCAGACTGGTGAGCTCCCAGGTAAGATCCATGTGGTCCTTTGGCTCTGAGTTTGGGGTGGTGTGCTATACGGCTGTTGATAACCAGACACTGGGGCACTCATCCATCAACATCCAGCCCTTGTCAGTTGTGATGCGCTAGGTCCCCAACACACTCAGGCCGCCCTGCATGGCCGAGCAAGTTCCTGCAGCCTTGTGGAAAGTGCACAGGCAGAGAATGACACTCAAAGTGGGAGCTGCTAGCTGTACTGTCCCTGCCCCTGCAGTTACATACAGGTGAGTGCTGAGTGGACCCAGGGCTCAGCGGCTGAGCAACACCACCTCTGGTCAAATGGCTCACACAGAAGGCGAAAGGCGAACAGTTAAACTGAAAGGGTGGAATATGCTAAATCCAATGACAGAGTTAGCACAGGGTGCTCTGCAGCTCCAAGGAGACCCTCTACTCCAGGCCACTGAGGACCAGGAAGGTTTCCCAGAAGAACAGTTAAGTGAGCAGTTTAGCCTCCAAGGCTAAAAATTAGAAACCTCTCCAATACGACAAAACTCTCTGGAGAAAAACATTTACAAAGACATCTGTTTTGGGGATAGCATTATGTTGGCCAAAAAATGAAACCCTCACAGGTTACAATTAAATATATGATCACTGTTGGCTTCCCTTTCTAAGAGAATAAGGTCTCAACGTGGACGAAACTGATTTAATGACCTGCCTATCCGTAAGACAGGGAGGGATACCTTTGCTATTTTCGTAAGTGAAGAAAATATGCTTTTTCCTATTGATATTCTATAAATTCCTACTTAATTCAAGAAGATATCATTTTCCAAAATGAAGATAGAGAAGGGAAAATTTTAAAATATCATTATCCTTTGGCTTTCCATCTGAATATGATGGCTTTGTTAAACACTGCTTTTTTAAACTAAAATTCTGACCCCCTACTCACCCAATTTTTCTGACAATTTCCATGATGCTGAACAAACCCTTCTCTGTGTCATCTCTGTGTGAATACACTTCCTAGTGTTTTTGATTTCTTGACTCTTAGTGAACTCTCCATTTGAGTATAACATACAGAGAAGTACACAAATCATTTTAGCTCAATGACTTTTACAAATGTACACACTCATGTAACCAACACCCAGGTGAGTGAGAATAAACAGAACATAACCCAGCACCTCCAGAAACAATGCCCCCAGAGGTAATCACTCCCCTAATTTCTGACACAGACTAGCTTTCCCTGCTTTAAGCACTTTATGGAAGGAATCACACTGTGTGTACTGGCCTGGGTCTCCCTTCTTTATGACTCAGCATTACTTTAGTGAAATTCATCTATCTTTTGTATAGTTGTTTATTTTGATTGTTTGATTTTAACCGCTATTTGTTAAATTTTTCTGTTACTGGAAAAAAAAAACAGGAGGTTCATGGTTATCATCTGACATCCTGACATTCTGCTTCCAACTGAGGAAAGCCTTTATTAGCAAGAAAAAAAAAGAAAAGAACTTTCTAAAACACACTGCATGAGTTAGTGTTTCCTCCGAAAGTTTGGCAAGGGCGTGGGAAGCGGACTATATTAGTCATTCAGAGGAGTTTGTCCTCAGATGTCCTGATTCCGAGGTTGAACAATTCCCATTGTAAGGTAGGATTAATGCTGTTACACGCTCTCTGTGCATGACTCCATATTACAAATGTAAAAGTTACATTTTAAGTTCAAAGTGCCACCAGTGATGTTTATTTGCTTGCATTATCATAGTTTGGGTTCACTGTCTCTTTTAGGGCTCGGAATTTGGGGCCAAGGGTATGGGAAAGTTCCTTTCTAGTATGAAATATGTCAGTGCCTAAAAAAGTATATATGTATAAATTATATATATATATATATGTAAAGATAATCTTAACCTAGTGATTTTATTGCTAAGTTCTACGACACTGCAGTAAAACTGTAGAGCCTTCATCTTCCTTGCTCAGAAAGCAGCAGCAACATGCTGGGTTGCACATGCCTCCAAAGAGGAAACAGACTATTTAAAATGCGCAGACAATTGAAATTGCAAAAGCAATTCCTCCAGGAAGTGGGTAACCGTCACCCATGAGGTGTGAGCAAGACCTTAGTTTAATAACAAATGGGTAAGAGCACAGGCCAACAGCTCGGGCCACGTTTCTTGTCTCCCTGCATTCCTAAATTGCTTTTGCAAGGACACCCCAGACAACTGTAGCCTCTGTGTGTATCTAGAGTCTGCTATGAGGTTCTGAAAAGCTAGAGCGTGCTGGGGCTAGTTTAACAGCAGGAGCTATAAGGCAAGGAGGGGACTGAACTGCTCCTTTTCGTGTTGGTCAAACTGCCCCTGGTACACTGGGTTTCATTGTTGGTGCCCTTTGTAAGACAGTTAAACTGAGTAGCTTTATGGGTAACCAACCACAACAGTGAGAGGCTTTAAGGCACTCAATAATGGCCATTAGCATTTATTATGCACTCAGCATGCCAGACCTTCTCCAAGGATGCGATGGCATCTGCACCTTCCGAGAGCCCCCAGGGTGGTCACTATTACTATGCCTGCATTTTCACACCCAGGAAAGTGAGACTCAGAGAGATCTGCCAGAGTCACAGAGCCGTAGAGCTGGTTTTGAACCTTAAGTGGTTTGACTCCAGGGTCAGTGCTCAGAGCAGCACATCACGTGACTTGTCACTAAAGGACCCTATGACATGCAGAGGGGATAGGTTCACCCCTGCCTCATAGGGTCCTTGAGCCATTTAAGCAATATGACCATGTACAGGGCTCACCTGAGGTCCTGACCATAATAAAGCCCTCCATAAATGTTGGCTACTATTACTCTGAACAGAATGGTAGTGAAAGAGTGATTAACCTGGAGAATTTAGTGAGGACACGGCAGTGGTCTTAGAAGTAACTTCCTGTGGGTGGTGATGTGTAAGATGGCAGACAGCATGGCATCTTGGGAAGGGCATTCATTGCTTTAGAACTAGGGCACTGCTGTTTCTTTTTATAACTGACTTTTGGCAAATCACTTAACCACGCTGAATCTCTTTCTGCATGTCAGTGATGGAGACAATAATTACTACCTTTCAGAATTCTTATGAAAGACATGTAAAAAGTGCCCTAAAGATGTCTGGCACATAACGGAAACCTTGCAGAGGTTAATTTTCTTCTCAACAACCTCTGTGACTCAAGACTAGAGGATGGAATTGTGATCTACCAGAGGAAGTTTAGATGTGGTCCAAAAATCATTATCTAAATGGGCTTCCTCAAGAGAAAGTGCTGGCTCGCAGTGGAAGTTGCTAAGTATTTCAGAAGAGGGGTGGGCTAGTGAACTAATTGACCTTTAGACCTTCAACTATTATGGAACCAAGAAAATATTCACACAGCCTTTCAGAAAACTCCCTTGAGAACACTCAGGCTACAAACAGTTCTTAGTAAATCTTAGGATCCATTAAGCTTGTTTACGGCCAACAACAGTGATGGGAAGATGCATCAGAGCCTCACAGGTCCTGCTCACTGGTGTGCTTCTGGCAAAGCCTTGTTTCCTCTGCTGTTTGAGGTGGTGGTGGTTTGTGTTGGTTTTCTTCACAGTGTTGAGGATGATGCTTTATTAAAATAAATTTTAAGACCTTCTGTTCATTCTAAAACTTTCCTTTCTCCTTTTCAAACCAGGAGCCAGGGCCTTTACCTTTTCTTTCCTTAGACTTTTGCTGAGCAAAGGTAATGTGAAGGAGGGAGGCACCTGGTGGAATGGTTTTGGAGGTAATAAAGGAAAGAAGAACGATGTGTCTCAGTCCAGGAAGGGGTTCGAAGGCCTCCATCCTATGAGCGGGGAAGACGTACCAGCTCCTCTGCTGGGAGCAGCCCTGGGGAGACAGTGAGACCTCAGAGGGTACTGCCTGGTGGACTGCCTGGAGAACGTGGGGAGCTGAGGTTTCCTAAATCGGCCGACATCACCATGAGCAGATGCAGCAGTCAGCAGGCCTGGAGGAACCAAGCAGTGGGCATCTCACTGTGAATTGGGGAGAGCCAGTGACCCAGGACCGTGATGGATGTCCCTCCAGCCCTGCCTCCCTGGAAATTCCTGAACACTAAGGTGGGGGGGGAGGGGCGGGGAGGGCAGCAGCTGTAAGGGCAGAGAGCAAATCTTCCATCAGCCTCGGGAGTCTGATTTAGGTTGATCCGTAAAAAGGAAGGAATTGTGATTATTTCTGCCACATGTGATTTTGTGGGGCAAGTTTAACCTTCCACAAAAATAAACCCATTTGAGAGTTCCAATCTAAGGTCATAGCATCTGGGTCTCTCATTATGATTAGAAAGTGTTGCCTCATTAACCCAGTCAAAGGTGAGGATCAAGGGAACCTCAGAGTATTAAGTGATTGATCCAGATAGGTCCAGGTGAGGGAAATCCATAATTCTCGATTTCCTAGCTCCTAATTGCTCCCTCTTCAGGTTTGAGGAATGCTGTCTCAATATGATATCCATTATTTCAAGCAAGATTTTATTTCTGCTTGTGATATTTATGGAAACCAGGTGGAAGAAAGAAATGCAAGGGTGCCCCCCGGGTGCCTTTTAGAGCCCGGCCCCCACCCTTCTGTGCACAGCTCTCACGTTGCTTCTGCGCGGTGCTGAGAGCAGGGGGCTTAGAGAAAGCGCTTCATGATTGAAAAGGACTTGAGCATCCTGAGATGAAAGCTGTCCATGAGCCTGAAGTGCCGTTCCTTGAAGAATTGCCTCTGTTTATGTTTTGGCTGCCACTTGGTCGTGTTGAAGAGAAAGAATGATTTCAGAAATTGATCCCTTTACCCTTTGAGCAAGCCGAAGTGGGCAGAATTGAAAAGGGATTTCAGGCTGCTGTTGGTGGCTTTGCTGTGGAGGCTGTTATCACTCCCTTGTGGGGACAGTCTCTGGGGCTTGGCTGGCCTCCAGCAGTTAATGAAGGCCCCTGGAGAGTCACCTCAGTCTCTTTGCTGCTGCAGCTGGCACACTTGAAGGTGGGTGAGAGAAGAGCTCCTGAGCAAGAGGAAAGGGGGCACCAGCCCAGCTGCCCACTGTCAGCTCCTCTGCCCCACCTTTGGTCAGACTGCTTTCCAGACTGAGATAATCAGGCAGTGAGTGCCCGCACCATGGGGCTCAGATGGGATGGAGACTGGCTTAGCTTGGGTGGGGGCGGGGAGAGGCAACAGGAGGGGGAATGGACTCCAGGAAGATGCTCCTGATTCCCGGTCACTGCAGAGGACACTCCTGTCTGCAGTCTCATGAGCTGAGGTGCCTAGGAGGCTGCATCTCCCCGTCTTTCTTCTGCTTTATCATCACCCCTCATCCACACTGGTTTCCTGGTCTTGGACAAACTTTCTCTTCGTATAATTTTTACTTTTTCTTCCTAACATCTCAATAGAAGTAGAGATTGTTACGAGTTTGAAAGGTTTTCAGTGACCATCTCTTCCAATTTCTCACTTTATAGATGGGGAAACTGAGGCACGTGAGTGACTAGCTGAGCTGATGACAGAGCCAGCAGCAGGAGTCTGGGCATCCTGTCTCCTCTCCAGGGCTCTTCGTAGGGGTCCCTCTGCCCCCTTCTCTCCCCACAAGCAATGGTGTCAGAAAGTGGGAAATCAGAGTTCTTGTCCTGTCACTAAGCCACCATGTGACTTGCTGAAAATCACCCAGTCCCAGGCCTTCTGTTCGCCCATCTGTGAAATGAAGGATCAGATTAAAGGGCCTCAGTGACAATCCCATGTGTTCACCAAATCCAGCTTGTTTTCCTTCTGGGCATAGGGGAAGACTACATTTTCCGGCCGCTGCTCCATCATTTTGAACAGAGGACTGAGTTCAGAAAGGGTTGGAAGTGGGGTGTCTCACTCTAAGCCTTGCTCAAGATCGCCCTCATCACTCTTCTTCCTCTCTGTGGTGACCTTGAGGCCCCCAAGTACACTGATGAGCTTATAAGAAGGAGAATGGCCCTGCAGAGCATTACGCTTCCGCCCTCCTCACATCCCCTACCTGAATAAGGACATGAACACACTGAATCTTCATCACGAGACTGAGAATTGGGGATTAGTAGTTACTGCAGTTTCCTACCCTGGCTAATAAAATCTCACAGACCCCTTCAGCCACAATGTGCTAAGATTTTCCTGATCATTGTTAGTTTATTTTATTCTCCGTTATTCAGCATTTATTAAGCACCTGTGATGTACCAGAAATCGTGTTATGATCTAGTTCCTTGTCTCTGTCAGGAGCCTCAGCCCCAACTCTAATTCAAACATGATTGTGGGGGACTCAGCGTGCAAAGCATAACCTGCCTTTGATTTCTCCATCTTTCTTCTCACCACAGGGGTAAAGAGGATCCTGGGAGGAATGGCTTTCAATTGCCATCACCCAGTGCCATTGCAAGGAAGTCTCAAAGCAATGATTAAGTACCAATGGGCCAAGTTACAAAGGAATGAGAGGCAGAGGTGTTTCACATGACGGGGCTGGTGGGGCTGAGTTGAAGTGATTCCACAACATTCACTCCAGGGGACTGGACTGTGTGACCACCATTTAGAAATACCTCTATTGGGCCTTATGGGTTCTTTTGAAAACATCTTTAAATCAGGCCCGCAGACAAGCACCACCTATCCTCATTAGAACTGTCTGTTTCCTGCTGGCCGTGGTGCCCACTGCTGCGCTCAGATTCTTTAGGTACGTTTTTCTTCTCAGCATTGAAGCTGAGGACACCCATCTGGCCGGTGAAAGAACATAATAGGGCATATTTTCAGCATGACCAATTAGATGTGCAACTCCCATGAACAATAACAGGACTTGCGCTCCAGATTCTTCCTCAATAAATCCGGCCTTTCCCCTTATGAGCAACAGATGGGTTTTTCACAATGGCTCATTACCTCTTGGCTTGGCTCTGCTGCCAGAAGTGAAGTATAAAGTTATTTATGGATGGAGAAAGATACATAAGTCACCGTGGATTATTTTCTGCCATCCTTTTTCGTTTATTTAGTTAGAGTTTTCTACCGCTCGAGATGAGCAAGTTAGAGAAGATGGTGGTGTCCCCACTGGGAATGGAGATGGATGTCCCTTCAACCTCGTTACTTTTCCTGATGGCTGCGATCTCTGAAGGTGATGCTGTGTTTCCCACAAGCAATGGTAATTGGGATATTCAATAGAGAAGATACCCATTCCTCAAAAGATTCTCTAGCCTCTGACAGGCCATCTCTGTGACATTTGGTCAGTGGGGGCACAAGTCAGTGCCACTTGGGCTGATACGTTTGAGAAGAGAAAACAAATTGCTTCTTTAAGAAATGCCAATATTTTTCAGTGCTTGACATCTCAGCTAGATAGAGAGTATTCCTCTGTCAGTTGGGGGGAGGACAGGGAATCAGGCCAACAGACTGCCAGGCTAGACATTATATGGGAAATACATAGTAAAAGTATAAACATACATGAAGGGAAAGAGGGGGGAGGTGGGGAAAGGATTGAGAAAAGAGCACTGAGTCCAGTGATCTCAGATTTGTGAGTGTGGAGGAGACTATGCCCTGTGAACATACTTCTATTCTGTCTAGTTCCTCCCTGGGCAATTCCTTAAATGATCTATGCCTCAGTTTCCTCATCTCTAAAATAAAAATAATAAGAGGATGGCCTAGGATTGATATGAGCATTAAATGAATTAATATTTGTGACAGTGCCTACCATATAATAAATGCTGTAAGTTTTTATATAAAGAAACTCAAGCCAGCCGTGGACATGAATTGATTTGTATTCCCGGGTTGTTCATTGGGGTTGTCAATTATGGGAACTTTCTTCCCCCTCAGGCCACAGGAATGGATGCATATCCAGTCCATGTTCTTCCTGAGGATTTTTTCAATGGGTACAAAGGAAAGATGGTCAGTTTCTCTATTAAGGGTAAGGCTCTGAGTTATAAATCTAGATGCTTCCAGAGGCCTTGTGACCTACTCTGTTGACAAAGCTGATTAGCAATAGGAGAGGTGAATCCAGCACAGAGGGAAGCAGAGACAAGAGATGGAGAGTCCTAAGCTGCGTTCCAGTCCCAGGTTCATTGGTTTCTAAGCCAGCCATACACGTGCCTTCCTGCAGTTTGCTTACATGAATAAAGATGTTCCCTTTTCTGGGACAGGAGGAAGGGAATAATCACTTCAAATTGGGTTTCTGTCACAACAACAACAAACGAAAATTTAGTGGATAAAGACCAACATTTACTGGAAAATACAATTCTCTGTGCTTCTACACTTCCCCTCTCCAAGGAGTTCCCCTCTCCATATATATATATATGGAGAGAGAGAGAAAGAGACAGAGAGAGAGATATCGTAAGGTATGGGGATGATAAAGAGTCATTTTAAAAAGACACCTGAAGAGTCATTTTAAAAAGACACCTAGGGTTATTTCTACAGCCCAAGCATGCAGATCACAGAATCACAGAGTCCCAGAGCTGAGAATTGCCTCCCAGATTTTGTTCAGATGATATGGTTTCAGACTTCGCCTGCTGAACACTGGGAAGCCGTTTCTTCTGAGTTGGGCAATAGCTCTACTGATGAAGACAGTTATTTGAGCAAATCTGACTTAGCAAAGTGTTCCCTCATCATTTCTAGTCCTTCCCTCCGGAAAACTACTAGTCTCCTTCCTATTCACGTGAGAGGATTAAAATATTTGAACAGTTTTTATTTCTTTGTAAGTCTTTTCTTTCTTGGGACACACACGTCTACCAGAAACATTCCATCAAATAGTACCGAGAGAGAAACTTTAGGACACTCGAGAGTCAACAGGGTTGGTAGAAAGATTGTTTGCTTAAAGTCAGACTCGTGCTGTGTTAAAAACTGGCAAGGCTTGTTGGAGTCTATCACGTGAATGAAAAAGGAAAGATCATGTGTCTGGGACAGACTTTCAGCAGGAAGGATGTGTAGCTTCACGGCACGGTTGTGATTCCTGGGACTGGTAACCTGACTTCTGCAATTACTAAACCAGAAAAGCATTGGTAGCACATACTTCCCGTTTCATTTTTTCCTAGGTTGATTTCCTTTAGAATTGATGATAATTAAAACAGACACTATGTTAAATGGTATCCTGTGGTTGGTACTTAGAGTTTTCATTTAAAACAATACATGCAGCACAGAGGCTACTGAAACACCACCTACCTTACCTGTACGACAGTTTTAGCTGGAAGAACACATTTCTGAAACTTTATTTCCCTGGAATGGTGAAGGAGAAATTAATACTGGAACAGAGACGATGCCTCTCCTCCCCACCTCAGGTTTCGTGCCATGGGTCCTGGAGGTCTGAGGACAAATTACTGATATAGGCAACACCGTGGATGGATCTCAAATGCTCTGTGCTAAGCAGGGACAGACACAAACTACTATGTACTCTGCGACTCTGTTTATATGACAATCTGGAAATGGCAAAACCACAGAGACAGAACAGACCAGTGATTAACAGAGGCAGGGAGGGCTGGAGGGGGATGATTGCCAAGAGGAATGAAGGATCTTTGCGGGAGGTGAAAATGTAAGACATTTTGTCTCGACTGTGGTCACAGTTTCATGCCTGTGTGCGTTTTTCAGAATTCATAGAATGGCAGACCTAGAAAGGTTGACTGGCATTGCGTGGAAATTATATCTCAATAAATGTCTATCTTAAAGTGCTATACAGCAAACCACTCTAAAACTCAGTGGCTTAAAAATACCATTCATGGTCAAGGCCCCGTGGGTTGTCTGTGGGGGTGGACAGTTGACCTGGATGGACACAGCCCTGGCAGAGCTCTGCTTTCTGGAGGCCTATAGGTCCGGGTCTGACCTACAAGCTTCTCGTCTCCCTGGAGCCTGCAGGATGACTGGGCCACATTCTTCTCGTGCTGATAACAGAGGCGCAACAGAGCAAGTCCAAACCCAGAAGGACGTTCCAAGTATTTGCCTGTGTTCCATCTGCTAAAATGCCTTTGGGAAAAGGAAGTCACGTGACAGCCTAGATTCAAGGGGTCGGGAAGAAAACACCTCTAGTGGGAAGAACTATCTGGAAAACCCAGAAATGAAGTGTTGGAACAATAACCCAACCTTACAGAAGGCTCTTTACTGAGCTGCAATGGAATGGCATGCCTCTTGCTTCTTTAAGGGTGGTAAGAAGCAGAGGTCATATGAAGATCATTTTTACTTTTCCTGCATTATTTATGTTGAAGATCTGTTTTTTAATTTAGTGTTTCAATTATGAGGATCCTCACTATAGATTCTTAGAATTTAGACCAGACGCTCATACTCTGTTTTCTGGAAAAAAAAAAAAAGTATAGTTGATTTCATCAGACCATCAGAAATCTGTAATTCACCTTGATGTCTTTTCACATTGGTAACCAGGAAGCTCAATGCCGATGGTATTGCTCGGTGGAGACAACCATGCTATTCCAGGTTCCTTCCATGTTTATCCTCTCTCTGCAGGACTACAAGCTTTTTTTACATCTTTATATGTATCCACCTTATTCTCTTCATGCTTTTTGTTGCAAGATTCGCAAATATCTTCTGAAAACAGGTGGAAGGAGAAGGATCACAAATAATGCAAAGAACAGTGGATGAGGAGGTAGAAAAATATACCCTAATCATTTCCCTGGCACTTACTGTGTGAGCTTTGCAAATCTCTGGATCTCTCTAGGCCTTGACTTTTTAATCATCTTATAAGGCTAATTATGTCTCTCTCTACTTACTGTTCAACATAATGGAGAAAACATGTGAAATCACGATGCATTTTTAGGCACCACTGACTCTTTGGTTATAAGCCATTTTCATCAAGCGAGTACACAGGTGTGACTTTGGCTCTAGAGGAAGCCCATATTGTTCTATAAATGGAACAAAAGCCTCCCCTTGATCTCTTGCAGTGGCTTTGCCTGCCAAGTGGTTTAGGAGATTTGTAATAAGCAGGAGAAGGCACAAATTCAGTTCACTGGCAGTTTCAGACATGTACAGAGGGATGAGAGTTCTTCAAATGCTGAAAGGAGCCAGTGGTCTCAGGGTGATTTTAAGTAGAAAACCTGCCACAGTCCCAGTAAGATCCTATGGGATTTACGGTGTCAGAACCAAGGTTGAATAAAGTGCAGGGATAAAGGAGCTTGACTGGCCACAGAGGGGCGGCTTCTACGTCAGTGAGTCATTGAAATTGTACAGATGACAGTGCTTTGGTGAGAGGGCAGCGAGGGGATTCCCGGAAAGAGTATAATTGGTTCTGTGACCTATTTGTACTCTCGCCCTGATGCACAGAGTTACACTGGGCAAATGTCACAACTTCTTGGAGTCATTTTTTCATCATAAAAAGTGAGAAGAAAGTGACTTAAATGGACAATTATTTAGAATTTTTAGAGAAATTTGAGCCATAACATTTGTAATCTACCTGAGCTCAGAGTACATGTTTGATTTCATCAAAGTTTTAAGACCCATGTGTTTCCGAGAAGACTTGAGTCTGCAAAATTACTTAAAGCTCAGGGCAAAATTACACCTTGGGGTCTATTTCTCAAAGAGCCCAACAGGTACGGAAAGAATCATTCAATCTATGCCTGATAATTTGAGTGTTAATTGACTGGTAGTCTCCCTTTGCAGAAAGACACATGTAAAAACAGAAACCTATACCAGACTCACCTAAATTGTGTACTGTAAGTACTAATGAAGGGGCCCCCTTCAGACTTCCTGAATTAGAATGTCAAAGGTGGGGCCCTGCCTGAAACTTTAACTTTAAACAGATGCCTCAGCTGACTTTAAAAGATGATACCATGAGAACCAGGGTATTTAAGCAGGGACTACCCTAAGTCATGTTTCATGAACCCAGGTTCTTGCTTCTCAGGGGCACAAAACCACAGAATAAACATGCAGCGCTGCCCCATTTCTCTTCACTTTTAAAGTAGTTAACTTGGTATCATTAAGCACTGCTATATTTAAAACAGACAACCAACAAGGACCTACTGTACAGCTGCTTAGTATTCTGTAATAACCTACATGGGAAAAGAATTTGAAAAAGAATAGATACATGTATACATATAACTGAATCACTTTGCTCTACACCTGAAACAACCACAACATTGTTAGTCAACTATGCTCCAACATAAAATAAAAATTTTTTTTAAAAGAATTTTTATTTTTTGTCCATCAACAGATGAATGGATAAAGAAGATGTGGTAAGATTCAAATGAGGCAGCTCTGCCAATGTGTCTCACACAAGCGGGTGTTATCCTTTCCAAGGATGTCTGGCAACTTGAATCCTCCAATTTCACAGAACCATTTAGAGGTTAGCTCATGGCATCATCCCTCCTGTAGAGGCTACACACCTCAGTGTATTCCTATATCCTGTTCACATAAGGATGGGGAGGGACCAGCTCTCAACAGCCAATCCATTGATCCCAAATACCTTTTATTTCACCAATGCAAACCTATTCCCAGCATTTGTCATGGCATCAAGATACCAGTTTCACAAATAAAAACTACTTGCCATAGTTACACGCAAATTTTAAAACCTTTGGTGTTGGCTGAGGTAAAGATTGCAGAAACATGTGAACTAATGGCTTCTGCTGATAGGCTCTCAGATTAGCCCGCTAGCTGAACAACCCTGGGGTAAGCATTCTTGAGTACTATGCAGTCTGTACCTGGGTTGTAGATTTATCCAACCAACACTCAGAGAATATCATTCTTTCTATGCTAAACTATTTTCATGAAAACAATACATATCTTGAACCTGGCCCCAGGGACCTTGGTAAATTGGATGTTGTAGCCCTGAACTTTGCACTGTGTCACACAGGGGACGCCCATCCCTTATTTGTTGAATTAACTAATAAGTAACTGTATGACTGAATGTATGAATCAATCAGTGACAGCATTTCATCCTTACCACCACCCTGTGTGATATCATCACCAGTTTATAGGTTAGGAAACTGACACTAGAGCGCTTAAGCAAACTTCCCGAACTCCATCCACTTCTAAGTAGTGGAACCATTGTTCTGAGTCTTGCCTCCTTACAGCACAGGCTCACCTCCCTGTGCACAGACGTATGGAAACCTACAGTATGTTTGAGAAATGCAGGAAGTTCGGCTTGGTACAGTGTGAGACCGTGAGAGTGATGAGGGAGATTATGTGGCAAGATAGGTATGATGTATCTTGAGAGCCACATGCTTTATTTTATAGACAGTGGGTGATTCATCAAAGATTTTTTTTTGATAGAATAGTGACCTAATTCCAGCTATACCTTAGAGAGATGGATCTTTCTAAATGCTGAGGCAAGTAGTTGCTTTAGAGATCGTATGGTCCGTAAGTCTAAAATATTTACTATCTAACCCTTAACAGAAAAACTTTGCCAGCCTACTCTAGAAGAAGATATTCTTAGTTATTTTAGGTTGGCTAGCACTATTAGTGAGGAAAATCTAGATCGCAGGCTTGTGAAAGTACAGAGGAAGAAAGGAGGTTTTGCTGGTCTACTGAGGATGAACAAGCATGACCCAATCATCCTGGTTTGCCCAGATTTTTTTTGGTTTTAGCACTGAATATCCCATGATCCAGGAAATCCTTTAGTCCTGTGCAAACTGGGACAGTTGATCACCGTAAGCTGCATGATGATCAGAGCAAAGTCATGAGAAAGCAAGTCAGAAACTTGAGAACAGAGACATAAAGCCCCATTAGGAGACGAAATCAAGTATGAACATTTGAAGAACCATCACGGTCAACGTTCACAGGGTGAGTTTGGTTTATGAAATATGTAACATGCCCAGTCTATCAGTTAGGATTAAGTTCAGCTGTGAGTGACAGAAAACACAGAAAGGCAAAAGAAGATGAGAGGTAAGTAGCTCAGGACTTGTACGACAGCCTCTTGATCATCAGGGACCTAGACTCCTTCTACTCGATTGTATTACCATCCTCAAAATGTTGCTAGAACTTTCTGGACCAAGGTGGCTGCTTGAGCTCCAGCCATCACAGCTACATTAAAGTCAACAGAAAGGAAGAAGAGGTGAAAAGGGGAGCATCCTTATCCCATAATGGCTCTTCCTCAAAGTTGCATACCTCACTTCTGCTGGCATGTCACCATACCTACACAGAGGAGAGGCTGGAAAACATAGTCGTTATTCCTGGAAGTCAGATGCCCAGCTAAATATAGGGAAATTTATTACTAATGAAGAAATAAGGAATGGATATTGGGGGACAACTAGAACTCTCTGAAACATTTAGATAAGTATAGTTGTTATAAATTCATAGCTAATATTGTTGGGCTGCCTTTATTTATCAGGCACTGTGCCAAATCCTTCTTATAAATTTTCTCATGTAATTCTTCCATAAATATGTAAGTTAGATATTATCATTATTCTGTATTTGATATATGGGGAAATTTAGGCAAAAATAGGTAAAATTAATGTTGCTAGATTACACAGCTATGAGGTAGAGCTAGGATTTGAACTCAGATTAGAACCATGAGCTTACTGGCCTTGCAATACTGCCCCCCAGAGCACTCTATAAGGCATGATTTTTACCAAGATTTTGCCAGCCCATAGACCAAAATCTTGAGCATAAAATTCACATGAGGTCAACCATTGGATTGCTACAGATTTCTAGAACAGGTAGATCTCATGTCACTAATATGGCTCCTCAAAAAAAAAAGAGAATATATACATAACTATATCTAATCTATATATACATATATTTACAATAAAATTTACTAATGAAAAGGAAGAGTGGCACACAATTGTCAAATAATAAATATATAGTTCTCTTTATTGTAAATTCTACACAGCCAGTTGATTCCCACTGATTACTTCCTTTGATTTTTACCAAACTCCCATATTCATAACCAGACTACAGTTGTAACTGACAAACGAGCAGCTCTGACATGAATGCAAGTTGATATTTTCATTTCTCTTAACCACTGAGATGGCAGGAAAACAACAAAGGTGATAGAACCTTATTTACTCATCAATAATGTGACTTCTTTGCCAAACTGGATAATAATTTTCAAATAATAGAAAAATATTTACTCAGTTTTTGTGTTATTGATAATGTAACAGCTATAGACACAGCACACTTTTTTTTTTTTTTTTTTTTTTACGGTATGTGGGCCTCTCACTGTTGTGGAGCACAGGCTCTGGACGTGCAGGCTCAGTGGCCGTGGCTCACGGGCCCAGCCGCCCCGCGGCATGTGGGATCTTCCCAGACCGGGGCACGAACCCGTGTCCCCTGCATCAGCAGGCGGACTCTCAACCACTGCACCACCAGGGAAGCCCGACACAGCACACTTTTAAGTATAGTCTGCATTACCAACATTTTCTTCATTACTTTCTTAAGTTTAGAACAGGGATTGAAAACTATGACCCTTGGGCCAAATCTCCCTCTACCCATTTTTGTAAACAAAGTTCTTTTGGAACACAGCCAGGCCTATTCACTTACGTATTCTCAATGTCTATATTATTTATATGTATCTATGTCTATAATATTTACAGATTATCTGATTTTATGCTACATTGGAGTTAAACAGCTGTGACTGAGGCCCTATGGCCCACAGACTTGAAAATATTTACTATCTGCCTATTTAGAGAAAGAGTTTGCCAACCCTTGGCCTAAATAAATGAAAGAAATCTGTATTTTCAGGGAAAGAAATCAGGCCTTTCACAAAGATAAGAAGCTGTTCTGAGAAAAGAGATCTTAGGACACCTTCAGAACAACAATGACGGTGGATAAAACACGTTGGGTTGATCCAAGTAAGAATCTTGGAATCTAAAGGAATGAGGCAGAACCTTTTGTCCCAGCAGAAGATATTCATTGTATTTTCCCTAGATTCTGATTAAAAAGAAATTACCAATGGAAAGAGATGTTGAAGAGGAACCAAGCCAACCCTGGATGGGCACCAGTGGTGTCCCTGCCTATAATTTCATTACATCAGCATCTGAGTTTCATAGCATGAATGAATTGAGCAACGGCCAGAAGCAGAAGCATGAAGCAATCACCAAAGAGTGTCCTCTCCAAAAATTCACCTTTTCTCTTCTGAAGCACAAAGGACTTAGGTTTCAAAGATGGCTGCAAGTCATATTTCTGCAGTTCTTTTTCAAAGTTTATAATGCCCAGACAAGAAGAAAATAAATAAACGAAGATTGCAAGAGCAAATGAGGGCATGTGTGAGCAGCAAAAATAGCAGATGTCTTAAAAAGATAAATGATATTATAGGGGAAAACTGACAAGGTAATTCTCAAAATGCAAGGCCTTAATTACTTATTTCTATTCTGGGTATCCAATCCAATTATTGCTGGAATCAGGAACGGAAAATTCTTCATTGTGTATTTAATATCATTACTAGGCAGCATATTTAATATGAACCAAACCATATTTATACAGCTAATAAACTGTTCAAGGGTGGTACACTAAAATGAGAAGCCAACCAAATCTCCTCTCGGGGTGAGTACTGGACACTTTGCTGCAAAGCCAGTTCTTCTGAGGTTAGCATCATCTACTTCTGAGGTTAGCACATCTACCCTGTGTCTCATCATGCCTCAATTCTCTGATCATTTTTCTGTTTTGGAAATGCTGCTGAAATATAATTTGTTTTGATTCCAGAGGATCATGTAATTTTAGCAGAGGCCTGAATTAATAAACACAAATGGAAACTTCGACACTGAAATGTTGTGACAAAGTTTCATTATAAGGAGGTCATACACATGATCCAGGAAATGTGAATTTTTTGATGATTATTAAACTAAAAATACAGAAACAGAAAGTTTAAAAAGTCTTATAGAGAACTCCCAGAGCACTGAGATTATGTCCAAGGATTCTGAGGAATCCACTTGAAAAGAGTCATTAGGCAATATTTTTCAAATGCATTTGACTTTACTTATTTTATTTTTGGCTGTGCCGCATGTCTTGCGGGATGTGAGTTCCCCGGTTACTTATTTTATTTTTGGCTGTGCCGCATGTCTTGCGGGATGTGAGTTCCCCGACCAGGGATTGAACCGGCGCCCCTGGCAGTGAAAGTCCTAACCACTGGACCACCAGGGAATTCCCGAAATGCATTTGACTTTAAAACCATGTATTTGTGGAGCAAATGCAGTAGAAACACATTTTGTAAAGGATGGGATTCATGGAAGAGTCAAAATTCTGTTCATTGCTGTCACCCCCCTGATAGAACAGCTAACTGGAGAAACAGCCTGGCCTGAGGGTTGTTTCCTCAAGGTCTGGGGGAAAGCCAGTTCCATACAAAGCTGGACCACCAACAAAGGTGGACCACCACCTTCACACAGCCCAAAACATTTTTATGTTTGAAAAGTAAGAAAGAGATCACTGCACACTCTGGGTCCTGAGAGGACAAAAGCCAGGTGCCACCCTCCTGTAGAAGGAGAAGCTCTTGTGGTGATTCTCTGACGTGGCTGGAACTCGGGAGAGAGCCTGTTCTTACGAAACTTCGAGATGAGCTGTGCAGTCTTCCTAAGTGTGGATAAAGTCAAGTCCCTCTCAGACCCTTTAGGGCTTTCTCATGATTATGTCTGTACATTTATAGAGCATTTTTAAAGGGCTTCAGGCATTTTTATCAATTATGAGAGAAAAACAGAGAAAATGAGCTTTTGTAAATATAATACACGTATTAGTCCATTAGGGCTGCCATAACAGAACACCACAGCCTGGGTGGCTTAAACAACAGGAATTTATTTTAGCACAATTCTGGAGTCTGGAAGTCCATTATCAAGGTGCCGGCAGGGTTGGTTTCTCCTGAGGCCTCTCCTTGGAGACGGCTGCCTTCTTTCTGTGTCTTCATGTGGTCTTTGCCCTGTGCACACACATCACTGGTGTCTCTTCCTGTTCTCATAGGATTAAGGCCCATTCTTATGACCTCATTTATCCCTAATTACTTCTTTAAAGTCTCTATCTTCAAATACAGCCACATTAGGGGTTAGGGCTTCAACATATAAATTTTGGGAGAACACAGTTCAGTCCATAACAATGCTTGATCATGATAGAGCACTCCAACAAATGACAAAGTATGAAAAAGAGAGTAAATTTTTAAACATCACTCAAAAATAACAACTTTAGCTTTAGGTAAACATTATTCCACACATCTCTCCAACCATTTGGATGAATCATTAGCTTGACAGACTGAAAATGAGGTGAACAGATTCCAATCTATGTAAATGGATTCATAGTATATAGATTTGTTTTAATTAAATAATTTGAATTTTTAGTGGTACAATATTTTACCTTTCAGTTGATTCTAAAACTAGTGCATAAGGTTACTATTTTTCCTATAGATTTTTAAATCACCTATACAGTATACTTTTCGTGCATACATGCTGTTCGCTACTTCCTAGGAACATTATACTTGAGATCCTTTAAGCTGGACTAAAGGAAAGAAAAAAAAAGGAAAACCTATTGTGTATATCTAGTCATTTAAGCCATTCAATAGATGTAAAAGAAAGGGTGAAAAATTATGAAGCGCTCCTACTTGCTTGCCTGTTTTAATATGGTCTCTACAAGTTTATAAGTTGGTTTATTGTTTTGATTATTAAACCAAATAATATATATGACAGCACCTAGCAGAGAACCATAACAGCTACTCAGAGTGGATACTCACTAAATATTCGTTGAAGTAAATCTAAATTTTACTTAATCAGAGCCACAAGTATATTGTTTTTCAAAAAATCACTGAGAAGAATGGCCACCTGTCTTCCCAATTTGGCATTTTGCATTGGAGTCTTATTGAATAACTGTCTCTCTTATGCCCCAAGGCATTGGTCTAATGGAATGGGATTTTGCAAAGATGTGAAGTTTTATAGCCATCCATAAATGAAATGATGCAATTATATTATACTTACTGTAGCAGAAAAAAACCGTAAACGCAATAAACTCATTTAAAACTTAGAATCGATACTGCTTAAACTCAACATATGTTATTTCCTAAAATATTTCTTAAACTTTATAAAAAATTTAGATTATAAAAACAACTAAAATTTTGGTGTCATTATTGTATTTTTACAATGCATGCTTCTCTTTTAGATTCCTTGCTATAAATGATGATGAAATTAGGCTCTTATAATTCCTCCTAATTCCTGTTCTCAACACTTAATTTTTGTTATGGGCATATGCGTACACAGATTCGTGAGTTCTCGCAGTGAGAATTATATATGTATTCCATTCTGGGACCATAATTCCCACTGTTTCTTAGTTCCATTTCTCTGTGAATTTAATATTCACCAACAGTCTTTTTCCTTCATCTTCTGTATTTCCACGTTCATTAAAATTTTTTCTTAGTGATTGGAAACTCATAAAGTACTTTTATTCCATAAAGAATTCATGAGTACCGTGTGGCTATAGTTCTTGAGTGTTTAAGAACGTATTCATATGACCTTTACTGTACAATGACAATGTGATTGGGCATAGTATTCATGGCTTGCATTTTTTTCCTCTCAGACTTCACTCCTGTATTCTAGCTTTGAATGTTGATGTCGAAAAGTTTACAGCCAGAATAACATCTCCCTCCTTGTTGTCTGAATGCCTGAAGAATTTCTTTTTTTTAATGAATTTTCAAAGCTTAGGTGAGTCTGAGTGTCAATCACTCTGAATCTGGTTTTTCTTCTAAAACAAATTGCTTTTTCCCAATTTACAAATCAAGTTCTCCTCACTTTTCAAGGCAGTTCTTTGAATGCCTCACTTTTTCATTTATTATGTTCCTAATCTTATCGAGAACATTCAGGGGTAGCAATTTTCCTTGTGTTGAGTTAGTTTCTCCACTTTTACACAATATTTTCTTTCTAGAATTGGTTTAGTCATTCTGTCATTTTTTAGGCAATTATCTCAATACTAGGCAAGTGAAAACTAACTATAAAAACCAATTATTTGTTAATATTTGTTGTTGTAACACCTAGCACAGGACTTTGGGACTCTAAGATGATTCTATTTATTGTGAGAGCAACAAAAATACTGGTGATTTAAGTGTAAGAGTTTCAGAGGGCTCCAGAGGCACTGGCAGTGAGCGTTGCCATTTTCTGCAGATAGGAAAGCAGATGCACGATTGCAGTATCTTGCTCAAGGTCAACAGCCGTAGATGAAGCATTTGAGCTCCTGTTAGCGCTAGGACTGTGGTTTTTAAATGTTCCTTAGGCAAGAAATATTAAACAATGATCACCGCATTGACCTCCTGACGGTACAGAACCTGAGGCATGCAGAGGCCCACCAGCTGACCCAGGCTCTGAATTTCCAACATGGAGTAGTCAGTTTCCTATGGCTGCACAGAGGTGTGAGCATTTTTTCCCATTCCTGTTGGTTAATACATGTCCTTCTTTCACTGTGGAATTTTACTGGCTTAGACACTGCCAAGTTTGTGTCTCTTAAGAAATTCAGCACACACTCTCAGTCATAAAAGCAGAAACCCAACTGATTCCTCCCCCAGTGAATTTTAAGAGCTGATTGAAACTATCCAAAGAAATCACTTAAAAAAATCAGCTTTATTGCATGGGGATGAAGAAACGCAAGGGGACTATCAGGGGCCCCCCCCAAGATGGGAGGGAGGCAGGAAGAAAAAGGAGTCTCTTCCCTCCTTCATTCTGATCTAGGAAACCCCAGCAAAACAGAACCAATACCTCTAGACATCCCCCCAACTCCACTCTCACCTCAGAGTCGTGACCCCAAACCAGCAGCTTATGAGAATGCAGGACCCTCCCAGTATCACAACAAACTTTCTTTAATCACATGGATTTTTTTTTTATTATTGTTAATGAAATTTTAGGTCCCTTCACTGGGATAAGTAGAATAGGCACTTTAAAAAAATTGAATGGCATGGTAGAAAGACCAATGTCCTCCCCAAAGATATTCATATCCTAATCTTCAGAACAGGTGAATATTTTACCTACATGGCAAGAGGAACTTAGCAGATGTCATTAAATTAAGGATCTTGAGATGGGGAGATTATCCTAGATTATCCACGTGGGTCCAACGTATACAAGTGTCATTATAAGGGAAAGGGGAGCAAGGGGACCAGAGTCAGAGAAGGAAATGTGAGAAGCAGAGGTCAGAGGAGAGACTTAAGATGCTGGGGCCATGAGCCAAGGGATACAGGCAGCCTCTAGGCACTAGAAAAGACAAGGAAATGTTCCCTAGAAACTCCAGAAAAAATGCATCCCGGCTGACACAGTTCAGAATCCTGACCTCCTGAACTGTAAGATAACAGTGTTGTTTCCAAGTAAGTCTTTTTGTGTTAATTTGTTACAACAGCAAAAGGATGGAAGAACTATCAGATATTATTAGTTCAGGTGGGTAGTGTGAAAAGAACACAAGTCAGTATATTCAAGTCTTGTCTCATCCTCTGTTTTCCTGGTGGTGTTTAAATTATTACACCTTCCTGACCTCCAGTTTCCTCTATATTTTAGAGGAAATATAGATAAAAATAATAATGAATTAGTCACGATACTTTGGGTTGCAATGCACAGAAATGTGATTTACTTGGATTAAGCAGAAAGGGACTTTTTAATCTCATCTAATTTAAAGAGTAACAAAATAAGTACACCTTCAGGTACAGCTGGGTTTGGGTAAACAAATGATATCAATCTCTTTATTTATTGGCTCTAATTTTCCCCTGTGATGCCTTATTCTCAGGTAGAGGTCCCCAGCTGGCAAATACCAGAGGTGTGATTTACCATAAAGTCTGTTCTTGCCCTCTTACATGTGACTGCAAGAATCAGATAGCTCTAAAAGTGCTTTGTGTACAGAAATGACCATCTGAATATTAGTTATTATTAAAATGCCCAATCAGAAATGATAACTAGTTGCCATCCAAAGCATCATTTAACACTACAATCTTATTAGAGTAGTGAAATCACACCTACTGTGGCAAAAATTCCTTGGAACAGATTTACTACCATCAGGATTTTCAACTCTCATTATAACCTGGATGTATAGCCTTTTGAATTTAAAAATACTCCTTCCAGCCCTAGAAACTCAATACCCTTAGAGACAGCACATCGCTGAGGGTCTTGCCAATCCCAGTTTAGTAACTGAAGGGTGTTAAGATGAAGCTAATTAGATGATGGCACGCAGACAACCAGAGCCAGGCAGGATGACGAGGAAGGGTTTTCTACTTTCCAGACCACAGTGTTGAAGGATCACACTTTTCTCCACCTCAGGGCAGTGGGAAGGGCAGTTCATAGAACACATCAAGTTGATACAGGGCAGAGAAGTTCCTCTTCAGGTCTGTGTGATTTCTTTCACCAAGAGGTACAGCATTCCTTGAGTTTGGTACAAAAATTGTGACCCTGCCATTTTTGGAGGACAAACTTGAACTCAATACAACTTCTGTCTCCATTTTCTCATGCCATTTAATTTTGATGTCTACCTAATAGTAACTAAAGTATACCATTTACAATAACTAGTGGGATTTTTAGAATCCTCACTTCAGGGAGAGCCTTTGTCTGACTTATTGGTCTTCCCCATGACACAGACATGAAGGTACTTACTTGTTCTGGTCAGGGATGATGATGGGGTCTGAGTCGGGTGTTGCTTTAGGGAAGTGTGGAGAGGTGAGATGTTTCCACCTGCTTCATTACCACACAGATTTCTGTTTCTTTGAGGAATGGAAGAATTTCAGGGTTTTCTGAAAAAACGTATCTGGTGTTGCTGTCACTGTGTGGGAACGGATGCAGTAAGAGGCTGGGGAGAGTGTCGAGGAGAATATGGGATTGCTGCATAGGACAGACCCATCCCCTTGAACTTCAGACAGCCTAAGGCCAATATGCAGCAACTTATTTTAAAGAAAGCCCTGGCTCCTTTCTCCCTCTGAAACGCTGTTGTTCTTGCCACTGTGATCCATTTCCCTCCATAACCTTTGGTAAACAATCCACTTCTCAACCCAAGGATTTCTGGAATTCTAAATGTCAAAAATGTCCCCTTCTCCGTGGCTCCTGGGAGCTGCAATCCAGCCAGTTCTTATAGATTTCCACCTGGTGGAAGAACTGGCATAGTCAGCATATATCATGGTGAAAAACATGTCTTCTTGCGGATTTGCACTTGAAAAATTCTTACCAGTATCTACGACCAATACAGTGCTTGTTTTGAAAGTTAAATACTAGGAAAGCTGTGAGGTTTTCCCAGGCCATTTCTTATCAAATCTATCTTAGTCTTACCTGCTTATAATGGGCATACAGATGCCCAGGGTATTAATAGCATCACTGAAAGTAATCCCTGCTACTAAGCACACATTGCATCTGCCTTCTTCACTTTGCCCATAACAATAGATAATAGCATCACTGTCAGTAACAGCAGCTTCTCACACAAAGGACAACCATCGTAAGCATTTATCTTCATCATTTACTTGTCATGCATTTCAATCCATTCATTAGTTCTTTCTGTCAGATTAATTATAAAGATCTCTTTCTATTTTTTTGCCCCAGATCTAGGGTTTGATCTCTGAACCCACAGATTCTGTCTTTCTAGTTGTACCCTTCCCCGTTGGGAACATTGGCCAGATGACTCTTAAAACTGGCTGGGAGTGACTATTGCTGGTCTGAAAAGACTGGAAGTCTGTTATATCCTGCCCTTGCTCAGGACCTTGGTGGCTGTCCTATGCCCACCAACCTAGGTGGGCTCAGAGTGAGAGGCTCACTTTTTTCTAAAGAAAGGTTTCTTATCTCTGGTGGAGTATTAGAATCACCTCGGCAGCTAAAAACAAGACAGAAAACAACAATAACAATAAGAACAATAAAATCCTGCCTAGGTGACATCGTAGATCAGTTAAGTCAGAATCTTCGAGACTGAGCCCAGAGCTACTGAAAACCACTGTTCTACAGTTGTAAATGGTCACAATGCACAGGTCTCTCTGCCTTTTCAAATGCTGGACTATCTATTGAGATGAAGAAGCAGAGTAAATCTGCGAAACTCCAGCATGACATAGTAAAGCAGTGGTTTTCCACCAGGGGTGTTTTGGCTGCAGACATTTGGTAACGTCTAAAGACATCTTTGGTTGTCACAGAAGGGGAAGGGGGTGCTGCTGGCATCGAGTAGGTAGAGGACAAAGATGCTACACAGCCTCCAATGCACAGAATGGCCTCCTGCAACAAAGAGCTTTCTAGCGTGAACTGCCAATAGTCCTAAGGTTGAGAAAGCCTGCCTTAAAGGGAGGTGACTTTCTCCTTTTGTCAGGACCCTGTCTATAAGATCTACTGAACTAAAATTCAAAGCTCCCAAAAGGTCAAAGGAGGCGTCGTCCATTTCTCTTTGGGGTGATTAGTAAGGTAGGCTGCTGATTTCTTTAAATCATCTTCATATTCTCCTTTACTCTAAGAGAAGGAAGGTAATTTTAGTGAAGGTGGGGACGATCCAGATTTCTTTAAATCTATTCTTCAGTTGACTAATGGGAAATCTGTTTCTTTTCCAAACACCAGTACAAAGACAGGGGTAAGCAGAAGGCCGCTGCCATCATTCTGAAAAGTTTTTACTCTACTAATAAAAAGGACAAACATAAGTCCCTCCACTTCTTTCTGCCCTGAATGCAGACATTCGTCTAGTACGCGGGCAGCCACCTAACGTGCAAATCTGAAGACGAGGCTGAGAGAGTGACAACAGTCAGCACTGGCACCTTCAAGCCACTGAACCCATACCAGCAACTGCCTGCATCTAACCTACATGCCACATGAGAAAAATAAACCCCTTGTAGCTTAAGTTAATAGGAGTTTTCAATCACATGGGGCCATGAACATCCTTGACTGTTACAGAATGTATCTGGTAAGAAAGCAGAGAAAAATCTTGAAATGAAATCACCTAAATGGAAATTCACATCTGAGTTGAAAAATAATCACCATTTTTCTTTTTGCAGTATAAACATTTACAATCCACATCTGCGTGATACTTTCCCCAGGTGCACAAGGCAGGGAAGATGGAAAGTCAGGTTGCTCTGGTTTTTTACTTGTGTTTGGGAACAAATATAGAAAAATGATTCTGCATATAGAAGAAGAAGCCAGGATTCAAATTTCCAGTGCTGACTTTCCTCTGTACCCAGTGCCCCAAGTCTGAAGATGGACTCCCCACTCAGGTTTCATAAGCCCACATGCCTGATTTTGAAAAGCCGCTTTGTGTTGGAACAATGGAGCTATGCATGCTACTTCTTTAATGTGTTTAAATTGTTATATATGTCTTCAGTAAGAACACAAGAAATTTACCAAAAAAGAAATACATTAATGAAAGAATACATCTTAAGGAGTTGTGGCTTAGCCTAAGACAGCTGGGCTTAGCATTAAAAATTTTCATATTCTTCTAGATAATTATGCTTCCAGGCTGTGGTTATATATTTGAGTCAGCTTACAAGCAAAGAACACCAGCACTGGAGTCAAATGAACTTGAAATTGAATCCTAGTTCCACCATCTATAGTGGCAGAGGTACCTGCAGTTAGCAACTGTTTACTTATTAAGATTATCACTTTGGACAAGTCATTTAGTCTACCTGAATCTCAGTGTTCTCACCTGGAAAAGAAATTATTACTACCTGTCACCCAGGTTGTGGGAAGAAGTGAAGAAATACACCTGACCTACAGTATCAGCTGTTACGATTATTAACCAGCACGTGACGGGTAAAGATCCTCCCTCCTGGCACAACCCTCTGCAGGAACTTCCCACAGAGTCGCTTTGATAAGCTGACCCGCTACTTAGATGTTCAGTTCATTCTCTGCAACATTCCTGAGCAGCTGCTTAAGCCATGTGGACCAAGTTCACCTTAATAAACAGACAGATTCATCTGAGTGAAGATGGTCTGTGTTACCCTCTCTCCAAGGCCCTCACTGTTGGCAAGGCTGAAAGTCAGAGGTAGATGGGAGGTCAGAACCAGTCCTGTTTGGAAGTCTGGGCTACAGATCCACTGGAGTAAGTAAAAGCCCAGGAGTTCCCTAAAGAGGCCCTATTCACAATGACACAGAGAGGAAAAGATGTTTATTCATCCTCTCCCTGCACTGCCAGCTCCTCTGCTCCTCTGTAGATTAAAGGCTTACACAGCCGCACTCTTCGTTAGTTTATTGATCTTGAATAAAGGAATCCTAGACAAGTTCTTTACTCAGTACAACTTGTCCAAGAGGTATACGGTATGTCATAAGAGGGTGTCTGCCAGATTGTTTCACTGAATTGTAAACCAAGCTGATTTTTTATTCTGACAACTATAGAATAAGAGTTTCCAATGCTTGAAACCTATCCCTGTGAATATGAAATGCAAGAGTCAGGTAAATTACAAACAGACAGACACAGATAGATAGAAAGACAGAGAGAGAGATTTATTTATTTATTTCAATGAGTGGGAAAACTGAGGTTTGGGGATTTGCCTGAGTCCAGAACTTACCCTTAAATGAGCTAATGATCTCCAGAGATCACATGGACTTGGGCCAGACCTCAATTATAATTTTGGATCTGCTATTTAATAGTCATGGTTCCCTGGAGGTCCCACTGCGTTTCTAAGTCTTTGCTACCCCATCTGTCATACTAGTTTATTTGGATTCACATATCACCAAGGACAGTACCAGATCTAAATATCATGATTCTTTGATTAAAAATGGTAGCTTTGCCAGATGCAAAAATGGATGCCATTTGCCAGATGCAAATGGTAGCTTCGATTACAACTGGTAGCTTTACCGACTATATAGCACAAGGAACTATATTCAATATTCTATGATAAACCATAATGGAAAAGAATATTTTAAAAAGAGTGTATACTAAATCCTCTTATTAATTCTAAGAATCTGACATGGATTTAAGCTTTTTCTGTGTATTACTCAATGTAATGTGTGTGTTTCATGAGCCAGTGCTAGTTCCTGAACTGTGTGTTACTGGTCTGCAATGAGATAAGAAACTGAGAGTAAGAGGTAAGAAACTTTCATAGTAATTTGATAGGGCAATTATATATCTGCAGAATCTAACGATAAAAATTTTGGTTTGTAAAAAACAAACAAAACAGTGTATATATATATATATATATATATATAAAACTGAATCACTTTTCTGTACAGCAGAAATTAACACAACATTGTAAATCAACTATATTGCAATAAAAAAAATTTTTTTAATGGTAGCTTTGCAAAGTTGGGTGAATGGTGATGATTAAATAGTCGTAACACCTTTCCTGATCCCCATCATGTCATGTATGGAATCATGCTCTATGTTCTGGGGCTGCCTTTTCAGGTACACAGATTTTGCCTTTCAATACACACATAATGCATAAAAGTCAAACGTGCTGTAGAACTTCTTGTGGGTGTGGGGTAGTGGGAAACGTCTTCTCCACCACAGTCAGATTCATTTGCAAGCAGCTAACACATATTATTGATCCTTAGGGTTTATAAAAATTAGAGCCTATTAGGCTATTTCACTGGGCACTTTGTATTTCGAATTGAAAATATGCAGAGGTGCAGATACTCTATTACCATAAAAAGAGCAGGGAAGTCAGCGACTGGAGTTAATTTACACAGGCCTGCAGCCCCACCTGTTGGCTGCTGTGTTAAAATCACCACAGAGTCCTAAACTTTCAGAAGAGAAACAGAGCTGATCTCCAAAATACAAAACAAGGGGGCAGGTTATGTGAAGGTCAAATACTAGTTAAACTCACTTACAGTTGAAAAGAAAAAGCATGTCCCTAGGAAATGGGTGGCACATCTTAATTCTAGATGGCTATGTGGTAACTGCTGATTTTCATTCGCTTTATTTTTGATGAATCACTAGAGAAAAATGAAGAGATAGAATGATAGGATTTCAGAACTGGATAAGTCTTTAAATAATAGAGTAACCTATTCATTGTGGAGATGAGAAAACCAAGCTTCTAGGACATTATATATTTCAGAGCCACAGAGCTCAGGAGTGTGGGTACCAGGACCAGAACTCACTCTTCAGATGTTTAGTTCTTTATGGTTGACTTTCTTTAAGAAAATTCATTTTCATAATCCAAGTCCACTTTCAAATAACACTATGTTACTTCATGTGTGGTACTTTATAATAACAAAATAATCCTAATTTCTCCCTCCAGTCTCTTTTATCATTGCTGTCATTTATTTCATTTATACATAAGCATACATAAATACATTGTGGACAAATTATTATTTTTATATCAACTAAAGAAAAATGTTTTAATCTTACCTTTTAAAAAAAGAAAATTCATTTTTTGAGATCTTTATATTCTCTAATTAATAGCATGCTATTGAGAACCAGAGGCAGTTCTCACAATATTACTTACTTAAATTTACACCATTCAGGAAGCAGTCTCAATAATAACCCCTATTTCAAGCTCCTGGGCAAAAACATCCACTATGTGTTGTGGTGCTTACGGAATCAAAACTTAGCACAGAACAACTTCTTTCCTTCTCCTTCTTCATCCTTCTCAGCAATACATTCATTTTCTTCCCACTGAGTTTATGGTGCCTGATGAGGGGCTGTGTTTCCCATGAGACAAATGACTCCTAGGTTGTGGTTCCCTGGGATGCTAATGACTCACTTGAGACAACCAAGTCCAATGACGAGACAATTCTCTCCTTACTCTCCTATCGCAACCACATCTTCATGTCCATCCAAAGGGGATGGAAATTCAATTGGGAAATAGGTCATCAAAGCACAGACAGGATGCCTCAGGGAGAAAGGTTAGTGAATGCCATCCTCAGTGATCAAAGACCAGTAAGGTCTCATAAGCACCATCTTGGACAGAAGTCAGGAAATATCTACCAGGATCTCTAATTTTTAGGACTTTGTAGTCTTCCAAATGTAAAGAAACTTACCTCTATTCCTTATTCAAAAGAAAATAATTAGTAATTAACAGCACATTCCTTAAAGAGAAATAATGCTTACACTCCCTTCCTGAGAGCAGCAGGAAGGAAGAGACTTTGGGAGACAAGGTCTTGCTTCCTGGTCGGTTTTGAGAGTACACGGTGATGAGGAGGGAGGTTTTAGGGAGGAGAGGAAAGCAGATTGCATCAAACTGGATCAGCTGAATGCTGCCTTAAGGCCTGCAAAGTGGCCCTAAGGACTCGATATTGGAAACATGTATGGATCCCCAAGCTAATTCCCCATTCAGTCCATTGCCCAAACCAGAAGGCTGAGGGTTGTCAATAATCTTCCCTCCCCTTGAAGCTTTATCATTCGCATCACTTCCAAAATATCTGAATCTGCCCCTCCCCCTCCATTTGCACCATCACTCCTTGGCACCTGGGACATATTGCCCTGCAGCTCCCTCCAAACTAATCCCCTTCCCCTCAACTCCATTTTCCACACTGTCACCAGCTAATCCATCTGAAATGCAAATTGAATCTTGTCTCTCCTTACTTGAAGCCATTGAGCAGGGACAAAATTCAAGCTGCTGCTGCTTCTTTTTTTTTTTTTTTTTTTAAATATTTATTTATTTATTTGGCTGTGCCAGGTCTTAGTTGCGGCATGCAGGATCTTCGATCTTTAGTTGCGGCATGCAGAATCTTTAGTTGCAGCACGCAAACTCTTAGTGGCAGCATGTGGGATCAAGTTCCCTGACCAGGGATCGAACCCGGACCCCCTGCATTGGGAGGACAGAGTCTTAGCCGCTGGACTACCAGGGTTGTCCCAAAATTCAAGCTTCTTAACACGGCATATAAGACTTCCCAGTTTGGCTCACACTTTCTGTTCAACCTTATTTTCTGGCTCAACACCTCCAATTTTCCCTAAAAATTCAGCTCCCTTTTGCCACACACTTGTCTGACTCCAGCATCTCTGTCTGTATTGACAGTCCACTCCTCCAGCCTGTCATGTCTTTCACTCTCATCACTGGGCAAATTCCTACTCATCCTTCAAGGTCCATTTCTATTATCACTGCCACTGAAGAGCCTTCTCTAAAGTTTTCAGGCAGGGTGATTCTCTGCCCTGTGTCCCCGTACTCTGTTTCCTTATTACTTATATGTATTATAGCCTGAAGTTCACTGTGTTATAAGCCCACTAGCACATTAGTCTTTCTTACATAGACAATGAGTTTCTAATAGAAAGATCCTGATAGATCTTTTTAGCAGTTCAAATTCTTATCAGGTACAGTTCCACAAATGTTCACTGAAGGTTAACCATGAATCTACCACTGCGCTAAATACTAGAGATGCAAAGATTAGCCATAAATGGTGTCCACTCTAATTTCACTCAAGGCCTGTCTCCTTTGCATCCTAAGTATGCAAACAGTTGGAAAGCAGAGACAAATTTTGCACGCTCTACACTGGCTAAACTCCTCTGCAATGTGGCGATTCTCTGGTACACCAAAATCAGTGGTGAGACATATCACACGTAATATGTGCAAGTTTAGTTCTTACCAGTGCTCTCGTCCCTGGATAGAACAGATGACATCATTGTTACCCCTGTGCCGTATACCAGGGCTTGACAACCACTGAATTCTCATGACATGTTTGTGGTATGAGTAAAGATTGGTTGGGCGGATGCATGGACAGATGAGTTAATGGATGAGCTACTGGGATGATGGGCATATTTTTTATACAATTTGAGTTCCTGATCTTCCTCCCATGAGTATCCATTGCACTTGGCAATTAATACTGTGGGCTTTTTTGTGGTTGCCAAGAGGAAGGGGGTTGGGGGAAGGATGGAGTGGGAGTATCTGTATGTATAACTGAATCACTGCTGTACAGCAGAAATTCACACAACATTGTAAATCAACTATACTTCAATTAAAAAAAAAAAACTGTTGACTTTAAGGTTATATTATTTGCTGATTCTTAAAACCATCACTGTTTTTCTGGGCTGCCCCCTGTTGTGTGTAGGTATAAAGAATGGAAACTACATTTTTCGGATGTCCCCTGCCAGCGTGAGTCTGGTTAGATGCCACCAGTGAGAGGCACTTACATGAGATGAAAAAACAGAAGGGGATTTGCCTGTGGCTTTCAGACATCTTACAAGAAATTACCCACTGGTGCCATAGGCAAATGAGTAATTGAGGGTGGCTTTGTTGAAATTCCTGAACTTCTGAATTCCCCGCCTATTACCCCCAACCGGAGTATAGAATTCATAGTTCACAAAGCATTGGGTAGAATATCAAGAAAAGTTTTGCCTCTAATTTTGCCTACCAAGGCTTGAAAGCAAGACCTAAATAGATCAAACTGTTTTTAAGTAACTTAACTGCATCCAAGAACAAGTCCTGAAATATTTATACAAATACAAAAATATCCAACACCTATAAAGGTAAAATTCACAATGTCTGCATACAATAAAAACTTACCATGTATGTAAAGAAACAATAATGCAACAGTAATGAGGAGAAAAATAAATTAATTAAAACCAAAGAGATGACACAGATGATAGTTAACAAGAACGTTAAAACAGTCATTATAACTATAATCCATATGCTCAAGAAATAGAGGAAAAATTTAATATGTTAAGTAGAGACATTAGAATATGTATTTTTTAAAAGACCCAAAATCAAACTTCTAAAGATGAAAGTTGCATTAAAGGCAGATTAGAAATTACAAAAGAAAATATTAGTGAACATTAGAACCTAGACTCAGAAACTATCCACAATGAAACTCTAAGAAAAAAGTACTGAAAAAAGAATGAATAGAGCATCAGTGAGCTGTGGGAAAACCTCAGTGGCCTAACATACATGTAATTTGTATTCACAATGGGAGGAGGGACAGAAAAAATAGTTGATGACACAGAGACTGAAAACTTTCTAAATTTGAAAAAAATTATAAATCCACAGATCCAAGAAGCTCAATGAACTACCAGGACAAGAAATCTGAAGAAAACTTCATCAAGGCATATCATGATTTGTCTGCTTACGACCAGTGCTAAAGAGAAAACTCTTAAAAGTTGATGTAGAATAAAGAAACACTATATACAGAGGGAAAAAAAGAGATAAGAATGACAGCAACTTTCTTGTTGAAGACAATGCAAGATAGAAGACTTTGTTTTAGTAACATTATGAAAGTACTGAAAGAAAAAAAGCCAATTTTGAAATCTTTTCCCACCAAAAATACGTTTCAAAAATGAAAGTGAAATAAGGACTTTTTCAAACATATCAAAGCTGAAAAAATTTATTTCTAGCAGACCTAAATTATAAAAAATGCTAAAGGAAGCCCTTCAAGCAGAAGAATAGTGATACCAGACAGAAATCTGGATCTGTATAAAATAATACAGAGCACCATAAATGTCAACTATGTGGGTAAATACAAATATTTTTTGTTGTTATTTAATTCTCTGTAAAAGAAAATCAACTGTTGAAGCAAAATAATAATGTATTGTAAGGTTTTATAATATTTGCAAAAGTAAAATGTCTGACAACAATACCACAAAATTCAGGAAAGGAAAAATAGGTATAAAAGGTTCTAGTACAAAAGAAGATGTGTTGTAATATTACATAAAGGCAGACCCTGATAAGTTAAGGATGGATATTGTAAACCCTAAAGGAAACACTATAATAACATAAACTGAAATCAATAAGCCAGAGATGAAATAGAAACATAATTAATCCAAAAGAAGTCAGAACATTTTTTAAAAATTGACAAAGAATAGGTTGGACCAAAATAAAATGAATAACAAGTTGATATATTTTAATGCATTCACATCAATTATAACATTAAATACAAATGGTCTAAGTATCTCAATTAAAGGTGGAAATTGTCAGATTGGATAAAAAGCAAGATTCAACTCTATGCTGCCACATGAACCTCACATTAAATAAAAAGACACAGCAATTCTCCAATAAAATGATGGAAAAAAGACAGACCACACTTTCAGAAGAAGCCAGGAGTAGCTTCTATATTAATATCGATGAAGATTTCGGAACAAAGGATATTATAAGGATAAAGAGATTCATTTCATAATGTTAAAGGTATCAATTCATGAATAGAACATAAAAATATTAGATGTTTATGCAATTAATATCAGAGCTATTTCTACATACATGAAACAGAAACTGACAAAACTGCAGATATGTAGATAAATCCATAATTGTAGTTGGCAATTTCAAAAACACTCTCGACTACTGATAGAAAAAGTAGTCAGAAAATCAGCAAGAGTAGAGATGTTAATAAAGTTATCAACTATCATGACCTATTTTATATTATAGATCACTCCACCCTGAAACCACAAAATACACATTTTTTGCAACTGTACAACAAATATTTACCATGACAGACCATATTCTAGGTCATAAAAAGAGTCTCAACAAATGTAAAAGTATTCTAATCATACAAAGTATACTCTTTACTGCAGTAGATTTAAATTAGAAATAAATAATAGCCCACGCACCTATGGTCACCTAATCTATGACAAAGGAGGCAAAAATATACATGGAGAAAAGACAGCCTCTTCAATAAGCAGTGCTGGGAAAACTGGACAGCTACATGTAAAAGAATGAAATTAGAACACTCCCTAACACCATTCACAAAAATAAACTCCACATGGATTAAAGACCTAAATGTAAGGCCAGATACTATAAAACTCTTAGAGGAAAACGTAGGCAGAACAATCTTTGACATAAATCACAGCAACAACTTTTCTGACCCTCCTCCTAGAGTAATGTAAATGAAAACAAAAATAAACAAATGGGACCCAATTTAACTTAAAACCTTCTGCAGAGCAAAGGAAACCATAAACAAGATGAAGAGATAACCCTCAGAATGGGAGAAAGTATTTGCAAATGAAGCAACTGACAAAGGATTAATCTCCAAAATCTATAACCAGCTCATACAGCTCAATATCAAAAAAACAAACAACCCAATCAAAAAATGGGTGGAAAACCTAAATAGACATTTCTCCAAAGAAGACATACAGATGGCCAAGAGGCACATGAAAAGATGCTCAACATCACTAATTATTAGAGAAATGCAAATCAAAACCACAGTGAGGTATCACCTCACACCAGTCAAAATGGCCATCATAAAAAATCTACAAACAATAAATGCTGGAGAGGGTGTGGAGAAAAGGGAACCCTCATACACTGTTGGTGGGAGTGTAATTTGATACAGCCACTGTGGAGAACAGTATGGAGGTTCCTTAGAAAACTAAAAATAGAACTACCATATGACCCAACAATCCCACTACTGGGCATATACCCAGAGAAAACCATAATTCAAAAAAACACATGCACCCCAATATTCATTGCAGCACTATTTACAATAGCCAGGACATGGAAGCAACCTAGATGTCCATCAACAGAGGAATGGATAAAGAAGATGTGGTACACGCATACAATGGAATATTACTCAGCAATAAAAGGGAATGACCTTCATACCGGCTGTTACCAATTTACGATCCCAGAAACAGCAATGGTAGGCTTCCCTTTTGGGCATGCCCAAAAATAAATAAATAAATAAATTTATTTTTTAAAAAAATTCTAGGCAAATTGATTAGGAGAAAAGACAGCAAACACAACTTATAAGCATCAGGAATGAGAGAGGTAAAATTACTAGATAGATTCTACAACTATTAAAAAGGATAACAAAGAAATATTGTGCGCACCTTTATGCCGATACACTCAACATCTTAGGCGAAATGGGTGAATTCCATAAAAGGCAAAAACTACCAAGCACACTTAATAAAAAACAGATACCTGGAATGTACTATATAAAGAATTGAATTTGTACATTAAAAACTTCTCACAAAGAAAACTTTAGGCCCAGATGGCTTCCCTGGGAATTCTTTCAAATATTTAATGATGAAACGATATCAATCATGCACAAATTCCTCCCAAAAAATTGGGGAGTTGAGCATTCTTCCCAACTCATTTTACTGAGAATAAAAATATTACTCTGATATCCAAACTAGGCAAAGATATTACAGGAAAAGAAAAATATAGACAAACAGCACTTGCTACCATAAATACAAAAATTGTTAACAACGATTTAGAAAATCAAATTGAAAAATATGAAAAGTGTAATATATCATGACTTAGTGTAGGAAAGAATTTCCCCTAGCCAAAGAGAGGTCTAGCCTTTACCCTTGACCCTCATTTTCACTGTCATTTGTCTCTAGGTATTTTTTGATTTCCTCTTTGATTTCTTCAGTCATCCATTGGTTGTTTAGTAACATATTGTTTAGCCTCCATGTGTTTGTGGTCTTTTACAGTTTATTTTTTCCTGTAACTTATTTCTAATCTCATAGCATTGTGGTCAGAAAAGATGCTTGATATGATTTCAATTTTCTTAAATTTATTGAGGCTTGATTTGTGACCCAAGATGGATCTATCCTGGAGAATGTTCCATGTGCACCTTAGAAAAAGTGCATTCTGCTGCTTTTGGATGGAATGCCCTATAAATGTCAATTAAGTCCACCTGGTCTAATGTGTCATTTAAGGCCTGCATTTCCTTATTGATTTTCTGTCTGTATGATCTGTCCATTGGTGTAAATGGGGTGTTAAAATACCCCACTATTATTGTGTTACTGTTGATTTCCCCTTTTATGGCTGTTAGCATTTGCCTTATATATTGAGGTGCTCCTATGTTGGGTGCATATATATTTACAATTGTTATATCTTCTTGGATTAATGCCTTGATCATTATGTAGTGTTCTTCCTTGTCTCTTGTAACAGTCTAAAGGAACATAAAGTCTATTTTGTCTGATATGAGTATTGTTACTCCAGCTTTCTTTTGATTTCCACTTGCATGGAATATCTTTTTCCATCCCCTTACTTTCAGTCTGTATGTGTCCCTAGGTCTGAGTGAATCTCTTGTAGACAGCATATATATGGGTCTTATTGTTGTATCCATTCAGCCAGTCTACATCTTTTGGTTGGAGCACTTAACCCATTTACATTTAACATAATTATCTATATGCATGTTTCTATTGCCATTTTCTTAATTGTTTTAGATTTGTTTCTGTAGGTCTTTTTTCTTCCCTTCCTCTTTTGCTCTTTTCTCTCATGGTTTGATGACTATCTTTAGTGTTGTGTTTGGGTTGCTTTTTCTTTTGTGTGTGTGTTTCTATTGTAGTTTTTTGGTTTGTAGTTCCCATGAGGTTTTGATATAGCAGTCTCTATATATACAAGGTTGCTTTAAGTTGCTGGTCTCTTAGATCAGCTCAGTGCTTTGTGACCACCTAGAGGGGTGGCATAGGGAGGGTGAGAGGGAGACGCAAGAGGGAGGAGATAATGGGGATATATGTATATGTATAGCTGATTCACTTTGTTATAAAGTAGAAACTAACACACCATTGTAAAGCAATTATACTCTAATAAAGGTGTTAAAAAAAAAGTTGCTGGTCTCTTAATTTCAAAAGCAATTTCCATTTCCTGCTTTTGTACTCTCCTCATGATTGCTGGTTTTGATATCGTATTTGTGTGTGGATTATTTCCTACTTTTACTGTATGTTTGCCTTTCCCAGTGAGATTTCCCATTTGAGATTTTCTTGTTTCTAGCTGTGGTCTCTTCTTCCCCACCCCCAACACCTAGAGAAGTTCCTTTAGGATTTGTTGTAGAGCTGGTTTGGTGGTGCTGAATTCTCTTAACTTTTGCTTCTCTGTAAAGCTTTTGATTTCTCTGTCAAATCTGAATGAGAGCCTTGCTGGGTAGAGTATTCTTGGTTGTAGGTTTTTCCCTTTTATCACTTTGAATATATTGTGCCACTCCCTTCTGGCCTGCAGAGTTTCTGCTGAAAAATCAGCTGATAACCTTATGGGGATTCCCTTGTATGTTATTTGTTGCTTTCCCCTTGTTGTTTTTAATATTTTTCTTTGTATTTAATTTTTGTCAGTTTGATTACTGTGTGTCTCTGCACGTTCCTCTATGGGTTTATCCTACATGGGACTCTCTGTGCTTCCTGGACCTGGGTGGCTATTTCCTTTCACATGTTAGGGAAGTTTTCGGCTCTAATCAATTTAGGAGAGCCTGGGTAAGGGTACCTGTTTTCAACAATTAAAATGATTCATCCATACCTTCTCCTCTCATCCAGTGGCCAGATCCTTAGTAACTCAAATCTCTTTTACCACAGCCTCAATCCAAGCATAATGTCCTGCCACCCTGCAGGTGGGCCCAAGGTCCTCTACACTATATTCTCCAATTGGGGCAGCACCCTGCTAAAATCTTTCATGGTTCTCCATGGCCTGCAGTTAAAGACTCTCCCTTAATGGAGCATCTAAAACCCCTGGTAATCTGGCCTTTCTCATCATGTCTTCCTCTCTCAGCTCAAACTGCTCACATTTCCCCAGGTACCCTGTGTTATGATCATTTATACCTTCACCCAGGCTCTTCCCTTTGCCTGGAATGTCACCCACCCCCCTCATCTGCTTAAAGTTCAAGTCTCTGTGTTATGAGATTCTTGGTAAAAAAGCTTGGTTCTTTTTACAAAGGAAAATTGTTTTTTTTCCCCTCATGTTCAGGTCTTGTTCATAACATCCCTGTAACTCTTATCACGGTGCTACGTGGGCTTTCCCTGTCTATAGGACCCCTCCTCTAAACCCTGAGCCACTGAAGCACCTGGATTGGGGATTGGGTTCTATTCAGCTCATTCCCAGATTCTAGCACAGTGCCTGGAACATGTGAGGCACCTCTCAACATCCCTTAAGTGGCTGATTGATATTTTAATTTATTTTCTCTCTCTCTTTTTTAACTAACTGAAAAAGATGGCTTAGAATAGAATGCGACAATGTTGGCATGCCCACAGCTACATGAAATAAAGATCTGTATCATTATTAACATAATGAAAATGTGTGAAAGTATTTGCCTGTACAAGGATATCTGAGCAGTGATTTTTCATTCTCTGCCTGACATTGCTAGATAAAAAAATTTCGCTGGACCCTCAAACATGATTTATTTTCCCCAAAGATGGCTGGGCTCCATGTGTAGATAGGCATGGAGAGTTCTGGAGACCAAAACATGATCAGATTATTATTACCTGGATGGTTTTGCTTATTATTTTTCTCTGTAGTCATAGATAAGAGTCCCATAGATGAGGGACAAACTTACTTGAGACAAAGAAACTAAAGCACCCATTTTGGATTTACAGTGTCCTGTGTTTGTCACAAATTTCTCTCCTAGTGGGGACAGTTCATGGAATTTCCATACTTGAAGCCCCTGGTTTAACTCTTGTTAACCCAGAGTTCACAGAAAGAAGAAAAGAAAATTGAGTAAGGCGTGTCCCTTCCTATTTTATCTTCATCTCAGTAAGAAAGCTCTGAAATTTTACAATCACATGTTGTGATATGAGCACTCCATCCTGTTGACTAATCTGCAGACATGACATGGTTGCTTGACCCACACCAAACCTACCTCCACGCATACGACATTCTGTGATCTTCCTGTGTTGCTATTTCTTTCCTTCTCTGCTCCTATTAACTTATTTCCACAAACCAACTCTGTAAAGTATGTCACTTAACTGTCACAATCAAATTACTGTGTGGCAGGGAAAAAATCCACCCATACAACAAGAGAAACATGTTATAAGTTAGTTATCTTCAGGAGTTTTCTCTGTAGGTGATTTTGCAAATGCCTTAAAGAGTTTGAACCTCTATGAACACTGTGCTAGTTTTGTTACTCAATATATTTTTTAAACGATGGTGATTACATGCATATTTCTCCCACAGTTTCTCCTCAGAGTTGAAATATTTTCTGGTTGGAGGCCAAGAGTGGTAATTAAATTATTACTTAATCATCTCCTCAGGAAGGTAACATTTAAATTTATTGGCATTGAATGATCCTCCATGAGAGAGACCAACATCAGATTTTAGCAATTGGTTATATATTCAGAACAGAAATACTAGAGTGGGTTCAGGAGGGAGGCAATGGTGACCATGAAAGTGCTAGGAAGCAGAAAGCAGAAAGGAAGATCAAAGCAACTGCTGTTCCTTTATCTGATGGGGAGGCATGGGAGAGCAGGAAGGCCTTTCAAAGTAGCTAAACAGACTTCTTGGGATTTTAGAACCACGGTAGGGGGGAAATTAGGTAACTTATCTAGAATTAATACACTGAAGAAAAACAGAGACTTGACAGATAATATTTCATTTACTTAAATGGGGTGTTATGTTAGGCATGGGGACTAGGGGGGATGCCAGGTCAGAGAGGTGTGGGGACCAGAGGGGGTGCCAGGTCAGAGAGGCATGGGGACCAGAAGGGGTGCCAGGTCAGAGAGGCATGGGGACCAGAGGAGCTGCTCAGTTAGAAAGGCATGGAGACTAGAGGGAATGCCAGGTCAGAGAGGTGTGGGGACCAGGGGGGTACCAGATTAGAAAGGCATGGTGGGCCAGCTAGTCTCTGTTTTCACGAAAGATTAGATGAGAATAATTTAGGTCACCTCCCTGGCCATTTAAGGGCACTGAGGCTTTTCAGCATTGGATGAAGAGTGGTGAACAAGCGTGTCTTTAGAGTTTACTATCATTTGCAGAGAACTATGCAGAAGAAAGATGAAAACACTATCTGAAGTTTGGGGGAAAAGTAATGTTCTCCTTAGTCTGAATTGATAAAATGTGTCCTATTCGTTGATAGCAGGTAGGAAGAAAAGGTATGACAGGTGCCTTCTGGAGTTTCTACCATGACTTCCTGCCCATCTAGCTCAGCACTGCTCAGGCTTGTAGAGAAGGTGGAGAGTGAGTCTGCTGCCTGCTCTAATTTGTCTTCCCAGCTTCCCATGTGACATGGGAATATCTCATTTCCTTTGAATCAATGGAAAAGTCCATCACTGCCATTCTAAAAACACATTCTACATAAGTGCCTATCAAAATCAAGGAAGCCTCTTTAAGTCTCTCAAAGGCTACAAGAAGGACATTTTGCTAAAGAACTACAGAGCTTCAAAAACTATCAGAAGAATGTTCTTTGTGGTTGCCATTTTAGATTCCTTAAATCTTCACCATTGTACTTGAATCTCCTCTTTCCTCTTGAGCCCTGATAATTTGCCAAGACATGTCTAAGAGCTGAAAGAGAAAGAGATGGAAAATATGGCACCGGTGATAGGGTGTGTATCAAAGAGCAATGAAGCATATTCCAAAATCCGGTTGGCATTGAATTAAGGACACTGTACCTGCACCTCCACCTTTCCAAGATTATTAGCAACCCAGGGATGAGCTTCCTGGCACAGCCCAATACCCAGGAGAATGAGGCTTCCATTTAGTGTGTGGTGCCATAAACACTCTGGCCATGAAATAAAATATTGAGTCTGTCAAAAGAATCAAAATTTCCTATTTTTTAACTGTCAGGCTGTATGTGGCATTTTAGCTGAGTCAAGAAAAAGTACACTGAAAAGAAAAAACATGGACGAGGGGAAGACGGCAGAAGAGTAAGACGCGGAGATCACCTTCCTCCCCACAGATACACCAGAAATACATCTACACGTGGAACAACTCCTACAGAACACCTACTGAACGCTGGCAGAAGACCTCAGACCGCCCAAAAGGCAAGAAACTCCCCACGTACCTGGGTAGGGCAAAACAAAAAAGAATAAACAGAGACAAAAGAATAGGGACGGGACCTGCACCAGTGGGAGGGAGCTGTGAAGGAGGAAAGGTTCCCACACACTAGGAAGCCCCTTCGCGGGCAGAGACTGTGGGTGGCGGAGGGGGATGCTTCGGGGCCGCGGAGGAGAGCACAGAAACAGGGGTGCGGAGGGCAAAGCGGAGAGATTCCCGCACAGAGGATCAGGGCCGACCGGCACTCACCAGCTCGAGAGGCTTGTCTGCTCACCCGCCGGGGCGGACCGGGGCTGGGAGCTGAGGCTCGGGCTTCGGTTGGAGCGCAGGAAGAGGACTGGGGTTGGCGGCGTGAACACAGCCTGCAGGGCGTTAGTGCACCGCGGCTAGCCGGGAGGGAGTCCGGAGAAAAGTCTGGACCTGCCGAAGAGGCAAGAGACTTTTTCTTCCCTCTTTGTTTCCTGGTGCGCGAGGAGAGGGGATTAAGAGCGCTGCTTGAAGGAGCTCCAGAGACGGGGCGAGTCGTGGCTAAAAGCGCGGACCCCAGAGACGTGCATGAGACGCTAAGGCTGCTGCTGCCGCCACCAAGAAGCCTGTGTGCGAGCACAGGTCACTATCCACAACCCTGTTCCGGGGAGCCTGTGCAGCCCGCCACTGCCAGGGTCCCGGGATCCAGGGACAAGTTCCCCTGGTGCAGCGTCACGCTGGCCTCTGCTGCTGCAGGCTCGCCCCACACTCCGTTCCCCTCACTACCCCCGGCCTGAGTGAGCCAGAGCCCCCGAATCAGCGGCTCCTTTAACCCCGTCCTGTTTGAACACAGAACAGATGCCCTCCGGCGACCTACACGCAGAGGCGGGGCCAAATCCAAAGCTGAGCCCCTGGGAGCTGTGAGAACAAAGAAGAGAAAGGGAAATCTCTCCCAGCAGCCTCAGAAGCAGCGGATTAAAGCTCCACAATCAACTTGATGTACCCTGCATCTGCGGAATACATGAATAGACAACAAATCATCCCAAATTGAGGAGGTGGACTTTGAGAGCAAGATTTATTATTTTTTCCCCTTTTCCTCTTTTTGTGAGTGTGTATTTGTATGCTTCTGTGTGAGATTTTGTCTGTATAGCTTTGCTTCCACCATCTGTCCTAGGGTTCTATCCATCCATTGTTTTTTTTAATTTTTTTCTTAATAATTATTTTTTATTTTAATAACTTTATTATATTTTATCTTACTTTATTTTACTTTATCTTCTTTCTTTTATTCCTTCCTTCCCTCCTTCCTTCCTTCCTCCCTCCCTCCCTCCCTCCTTTCTTTCTTTCTTCTTCTACTAATCCTTTCTTTTTACTTTTTCTCCCTTTTATTCTGAGCCGTGTGGATGAAAGGCTCTTGGTGCTGCAGCCAGGAGTCAGTGCTGTGCCTCTGAGGTGGGAAAGCCAACTTCAGGACACTGGTCCACAAGAGACCTCCCAGCTCCACATAATATCAAATGGCGAAAAAATCTCCCAAAGATCTCCATCTCAACACCAGCACCCAGCTTCACTCAACGACCAGCAAGCTACAGTGCTGGACACCCTATGCCAAACAACTAGCAAGACAGGAACACAACCCCACCCATTAGCAGAGAGGCTGCTTAAATAATAATAATTTCACAGACACCCCAAAACACATCACCGGACGTGGGCCTGCCCCCCAGAAAGACAAGATCCAGCCTCATCCACCAGAACACAGGGACCAGTCCCCTCCACCAGGAAGCCTACAAAACCCACTGAACCAACCTTAGCCACTGGGGACAGACACCAAATACAACGGGAACTACGAACCTGCAGCCTGCAAAAAGGAGACCCCAAACACAGTAAGATAAGCAAAATGAGAAGACAGAAAAACACACAGCAGATGAAGGAGCAAGATAAAAACCCACCAGACCTAACAAATGAAGAGGAAATAGGCAGTCTATCTGAAAAAGAATTCAGAATAATGATAGTAAAGATGATCCAAAATCTTGGAAATAGGATAGACAAAATGCAAGAAACATTTAACAAGGACCTAGAAGAACTAAAGATGAAACAAACAATGATGAACAACACAATAAATGAAATTAAAAATACTCTAGATGGGATCAATAGCAGAATAAGTGAGGCAGAAGAACAGATAAGTGACCTGGAAGATAAAATAGTGGAAATAACTACTGCAGAGCAGAACAAAGAAAAAAGAATGAAAAGAAATGAGGACAGTCTCAGAGACATCTGGGACAACATTAAACACATCAACATTCGAATTATAGGGATTCCAGAAGAAGAAGAGAAAAAGAAAGGGACTGAGAAAATATTTGAAGAGATTATAGTTGAAAACTTCCCTAATATGGGAAAGGGAATAGTTAATCAAGTCCAGGAAGCACAGAGAGTCCCATACAGGATAAATCCAAGGAGAAATACACCAAGACACATATTAATCAAACTGTCAAAAATTAAATACAAAGAAAACATAATAAAAGAAGCAAGGGAAAAACAACAAATAACACACAAGGGAATCCCCATAAGGTTAACAGCTGATCTTTCAGCAGAAACTCTGCAAGCCAGGAGGGACTGGCAGGATATATTTAAAGTGATGAAGGAGAAAAACCTGCAACCAAGATTACTCTACCCAGCAAGGATCTCATTCAGATTTGATGGAGAAATTAAAATCTTTACAGACAAGCAAAAGCTGAGAGAGTTCAGCACCACCAAACCAGCTTTACAACAAATGCTAAAGGAACTTCTCTAGGCAAGAAACACAAGAGAAGAAAAAGACCTACAATAACGAAACCAAAACAATTAAGAAAATGGGAATAGGAACATACATATCGATAATTACCTTAAATGTAAATGGACTAAATGCTCCCACCAAAAGACACAGATTGGCTGAATGGATATAAAAACAAGATGCATATATATGCTGTCTACAAGAGACCCACTTCAGACCTAGGGACACATACAGACTGAAAGTAAGGGGTTGGAAAAAGATATTCCATGCAAATGGAAACCAAAAGAAAGCTGGAGGAGCAATTCTCATATCAGACAAAATAGACTTTAAAATAAAGACTATTAGAAGAGACAAAGAAGGACACTACATAATGATCAAGGGATCGATCCAAGAAGAAGATATAACAATTGTAAATATTTATGCACCCAACATAGGAGCACCTCAATACATAAGGCAAATACTAACAGCCATAAAAGGGGAAATCGACACGAACACAATAATAGCAGGGGACTTTAACACCCCACTTTCACCAATGGACAGATCATCCAAAATGAAAATAAATAAGGAAACACAAGCTTTAAATGATACATTAAACTAGATGGACTTAACTGATATTTATAGGACATTCCATCCAAAAACAACAGAATACACATTTTTCTCAAGTGCTCATGGAACATTCTCCAGGATAGATCATATGATGGGTCACAAATGAAGCCTCGGTAAATTTAAGAAAATTGAAATTGTATCAAGTATCTTCTCTGACCACAACACTATGAGAATAGATATCAATTACAGGAAAAGATGTGTAAAAAATACAAACACATGGAGGCTAAACAATACACTACTTAATAACGAAGTGATCACTGAAGAAATCAAAGAGGAAATAAAAAAATACCTAGAAACAAATGACAATGGAGACACGATGACCCAAAACCTATGGGATGCAGCAAAAGCAGTTCTAAGAGGGAAGTTTATAGCAATACAATCCTACCTTAAGAAACAGGAAACATCTCGAATAAACAACCTAAACTTGCACCTAAAGCAATTAGAGAAAGAAGAACAAAAAAACCCCAAAGTTAGCAGAAGGAAAGAAATAATAAAATTCAGATCAGAAATAAATGAAAAACAAATGAAGGAAACGATAGAAAAGATCAATAAAACTAAAAACTGGTTCTTTGAGAAGATATACAAAATTGATAAACCATTAGCCAGACTCATCAAGAAAAAAAGGGAGAAGACTCAAATCAATAGAATTAGAAATGAAAAAGGAGAAGTAACAACTGACACTGCAGAAATACAAAGGATCATGAGAGAGTACTACAAGCAACTCTATGCCAATAAAATGGACAACCTGGAAGAAATGGACAAATTCTTAGAAATGCACAACCTGCCAAGACTGAATCAGGAAGAAATACAAAATATGAACAGACCAATCACAAGCACTGAAATTGAAACTGTGATTAAAAATCTTCCAAAAAAACAAAAGCCCAAGACCAGATGGCTTCACAGGCGAATTCTATCAAACATTTAGAGAAGAGCTAACACCTATCCTTCTCAAACTCTTCCAAAATATAGCAGAGGGAGGAACACTCCCAAACTCATTCTATGAGCCCACCATCACCTTGATACCAAAACCAGACAAGGATGTCACAAAGGCCAATATCACTGATGAACATAGATGCAAAAATCCTCAACAAAATACTAGCAAACAGAATCCAACAGCACATTAAAAGGATCATACACCACGATCAAGTGGGGTTTATTCCAGGAATGCAAGGATTCTTCAATATACGCAAATCAATCAAAGTGATAAACCATATTAACAAATTGAAGGAGAAAAACCATATGATCATCTCAATAGACACAGAAAAAGCTTTCGACAAAATTCAACCCCCATTTATGATAAAAACCCTGCAGAAAGTAGGCATAGAGGGAACTTTCCTCAACATAATAAAGGCCATATATGACAAACCCACAGCCAACATCGTCCTCAATGGTGAAAAACTGAAAGCATTTCCACTAAGATCAAGAAAAAGACAAGGTTGCCCACTCTCACCACTCTTATTCAACATAGTTTTGGAAGTTTTAGCCACAGCAATCAGAGAAGAAAAGGAAATAAAAGGAATCCAAACTGGAAAAGAAGTAAAGCTGTCACTGTTTGCAGATGACATGATACTATACATAGAGAATCCTAAAGATGCTACCAGAAAACTACTAGAGCTAATCAATGAATCTGGTAAAGTAGCAGGATACAAAATTAATGCACAGAAATCTCTGGCATTCCTATACACTAATGATGAAAAATCTGAGAGTGAAATTAAGAAAACACTCCCATTTACCATTGCAAGGAAAAGAATAAAATATCTAGGAATAAACATACCTAAGGAGACAAAAGACCTGTATACAGAAAATTATAAGACACTGATGAAAGAAATTAAAGATGATACAAATAGATGGAGAGATATACCATGTTCTGGGATTGGAAGAATCAACACTGTGAAAATGACTCTACTACCCAAAGCAATCTACAGATTCAATGCAATCCCTATCAAACTACCACTGGCATTTTTCACAGAATTAGAACAAAAAATTTCACAATTTGTATGGAAACACAAAAGACCCCGAATAGCCAAAGCAATCTTGAGAAAGAAAAACGGAGCTGGAGGAATCAGGCTCCCTGACTTCAGACTATACTACAAAGCAACAATAATCAAGACAGTATGGTACTGGCACAAAAACAGAAAGATAGATCAATGGAACAGGATTGAAAGCCCAGAGATAAACCCACGCACATATGGTCACCTTATCTTTGATAAAGGAGGCAGGAATGTACAGTGGAGAAAGGACAGCCTCTTCAATAAGTGGTGCTTGGAAAACTGGACAAGTACATGTAAAAGTATGAGATTAGATCACTCCCTAACACCATACACAAAAATAAGCTCAAAATGGATTAAAGACCTAAATGTAAGGCCAGAAACTATCAAACTCTTAGAGGAAATCATAGGCAGAACACTCTATGACATAAATCACAGCAAGATCCTTTTTGACCCACCTCCTAGAGAAATGGAAATAGAAACAAAAATAAACAAATGGGACCTAATGAAACTTCAAAGCTTTTGTACAGCAAAGGAAACCATAAACAAGACCAAAAGACAACCCTCAGAATGGGAGAAAGTATTTGCAAATGAAGCAACTGACAAAGGATTAATCACCAAAATTTATAAGCAGCTCATGCAGCTCAATAACAAAAAAAGAAACAACCCAATCCAAAACTGGGCAGAAGACCTAAACAGACATTTCTCCAAAGAAGATATACAGACTGCCAACAAACACATGAAAGAATGCTCAACATCATTAATCATTAGAGAAATGCAAATCAAAACTACAATGAGATATCATCTCACACCAGTCAGAATGGCCATCATCAAAAAATCTAGAAACAATAAATGCTGGAGAGGGTGTGGAGAAAAGGGAACACTCTTGCACTGCTGGTGGGAATGTGAATTGGTACAGCCACTATGGAGAACAGTATGGAGGTTCCTTAAAAAACTACAAATAGAACTACCATATGACCCAGCAATCCCACTACTGGGCATATACCCTGAGAAAACCATAATTCAAACAGAGTCATGTACCAAAATGTTCATTGCAGCTCTATTTACAATAGCCCGGAGATGGAAACAACCTCAGTGTCCATCATCGATGAATGGATAAAGAAGATGTGGTGCATATATACAATGGAATATTACTCAGCCATAAAAAGAAACGAAATTGAGCTATTTGTAATGAGTTGGATAGACCTAGAGTCTGTCATACAGAGTGAAGTAAGTCAGAAAGAGAAAGACAAATACCATATGCTAACACATATATATGGAATTTAAGAAAAAAAATGTCATGAAGAACCTAGGGGTAAGACAGGAATAAAGACACAGACCTACTAGAGAATGCACTTGAGGATATGGGGAGGGGGAAGGGTAAGCTGTGACAAAGTGAGAGAGAGGCATGGACACATATACACTACCAAACGTAAGGTAGATAGCTAGTGGGAAACAGCTGCACAGCACAGGGAGATCAGCTCGGTGCTTTGTGACCACCTGGAGGGGTGGGATAGGGAGGGTGGGAGGGAGGGAGACGCAAGAGGGAAGAGATATGGGAATATATGTATATGTATAACTGATTCACTTTGTTATAAAGCAGAAACTAACACACCATTGCAAAGCAATTATACTCCAATAAAGATAAAAAAAAGAAAAAGTACACTGATATCGTAAAATGAGTATGGGAGGACTTTGGACTCCAAAAGAAATCTGTTTTCACTCACTGATTAACGATATGACTTTGGCCATATCATTTAGCATCTCTGAGGATCAGTTTCCTCAGTCGATAAATGGAAATGCTTATGTACATTCACATAAGAATTTTAAGAATTAAGTAATATAAATAAATAAAAATATATCCATTTTTACATAATATTGATAAGAACGCAGTACAACTTATTTTACTTTCCCCTAAATATTTTCCCAAAAACACTTTTCCTGCCCTAAAAGTTTGACAATTTATTTATTCATTCATTCATTCATCATTCATTCACTCATTCCTTGGATATTTATTAAACATCAATTCTTGCCAGGTTCAAGGCTAATTTCTGGCTATCCCACTACCAGTAACACATAGTTGGTGTATCTAAAGGCATTTGGTGTAGTCAGGATAAGTAAAGCAGGGGTTGCAAGCTGGCAACTGAATTAACAGACTTATTTGTCTTTGCTTATTTTTTTTTTTTTTGGCATACACACTTTTGTAATATTTTAGATTTGAGTGCTTTTGGAAGGACATTTGATCTTCAATTAGCCAAAAGTCTACTGTTTTCTACAATTTTTACCCTGGCTTATCTCTCATTTCTTTTACTTTTCTGAACCCTAAAAAGTTTTTTGTGTGTGACCTGCATGTAAACAATAATAACTATAGAGTAGAAAGAAAGAGGATTAATGCACACAGGTTCAATGTGCTAAAAGAAAAACAGGATAATGATGTTACCTTTAAAGTGAATAAAATAGAGGAAATGGTCCCTAATGTGTCTCACTGATGGGATCTACTTTGGCTTCCTGTCATCTAGATCCAAATCCCATGAGAGAAGAAAGCAATCACGTTCCACTATATCTCTGAGAAACATCTGCCTCTCGTATACAGATACAAGAAAACTTGGCTTGAACTCAAATTTCAAGATGAATAATTCAAGTGTAGTACATTTTGAATTATTTTAACTCAAAAATTCATTAACTGGAAAACAATCTTAAAACCATGTTAATAAAGGACATTCAATCATCTAACAGCATTTGTTTGCATTTCAATTTCATTTTCTTTCATCTGTCATATATCTTATTTGGACTACGGAATGATTTTGCTTTAAGTAGTAAAAAAAAAGACAGAATTTGCCTAGGTGTGGGCAGAGTTGTAATAGGAGTCCTAGTGTGAGGCTGGGATCCACCCTGGGCCTGGGTGCCTGTGAGTGTGGCTGTAGGTTCCGGCCTAAATCTCAATGGGGAAAATTCTGGTTCATACAGCTGACTGGCACATCCAGGACAGTTAACAGCAGTACTACAAATTTCCAATTAATAGCTCCCAGTTATCACCTGGAAGAATACCTGGGATGCAGGGGTTACCAGCACTTCCATACCCGCCTGACCATTTCCTTGCCCAGACTTACCTGACTCTCTATGTCCACTTTTGCCCATCCCCAGGTGTGAGAATAGGTGCTACTTGGAGAAAAGAGGCCAATCATCAGTTATATTGTATACAAATTTTGTTATTATGGGGCATTCTCACAGGACTTTGCTATATATATATCATGTTCCTTTAGAAATTAAGTTGCCCTTGTGCTGTCTTTCTGAGACTATGAAGTGTCTGAGGTCAGGGATTCTACCTGGCCTCTTCTTCCCAATGCATTAAATATAGCATTAATTGTAGTAAATACTCAATAAGTGTCAGTTTATAAATAAATACAGTTGATGAATGATCAATATAGAATTAACATCAGCAATCCTCCATCCATGACCATCTTTATGACCTGGGGAAGTCATTCAATGCCCAGATTCTTCCTTTAAAAAGTAGGGATCAAAAGGAAAAAAAGTAGGAATCCTAATACCCTAGCCATCACACAGGGCTGTTGTGAGGACCAAATCAGACAGCTGGTGTGAAAGCACAATTGCAGTGATAACACTATAGAAGTGACAGGTGGACTAACAATTTTAATACTTATTGACAAAAATTCTTGTGAGACTTGGCAGGAGATGTCCTCGTTCACTGGGGCCACCTCACAGGCATGATGTTTATGCAATGTCTTCCACCGTGATTTGTACTCTTTAGGGATAAATAATACAGATGGTCTTTACGGTGGAGTTAGTCCTTCAATGTATGTTTTATTCTAGTTTAAAAGTTGAAAGCTAAAATTATTCCTGGCGGGATTACCCATAATAATATACAAATACAGTCTGTGGTGCAGAGCAGAGATAGGTCATAGACATACAGAGGTGATGTGCCTCAAGCCAGGATTGCTTTGAGGATGAAAGAGTGTCTTTCTCTCATTTCCACTCTTACCCTCTCCTGATCTTTAGAGAAGGTATACTTACAGTATCTTTCCTCTTCCTCTTTGCTTTCAGATCATTAACAAGCTACCAGATGAAATCTGTACACTAGGTATATCAGTTTCTAGGACTGCCATAGCAAATTACCACAGATGGGTGGCTTCAAACAACAGAGATTTATAAAGTCCAAAGTTAAGGTGTCAATAAGGCTGCACTCTCTCTAGGACCCTAGGGGAGAATCTGTCCTCTGCCTCTTCAGCTTCTGGTGGCTCTAGGCATTCCTTGGCTTGTGGCCACATCACTCCAGGCTCTGCCTCTGTCTTCACATGTCTTTTCTCCCTGTAATTCTTTTTTTAATTTGGGCTTTTATTAGGACACTTGTCATCAGATTTAGGGCCCACTCAGTAATCCAGGGTGATCTCATCTCAAAAACCCTTAACTATATCTGCAAAGATCCTTTTTCCAAATAAGATCACATTCACAGGTTCCATGGATTAGGATGTGGACATATCTTTTGGGACCCATCATTCTACCCACAAGGCAAAGAACTTAAAAGTGGATTGGAATTCCTCAAAGCCAAGATAATTCTGCTAGCTCGTCTTTTGTTTAGAATAGATAAAATGCTCTGAACATAAACATGGCAGAAAACTCCTAACTTTCTTTTAGTGAGGATAATCCTTTACCCAGCCTCTTTGATGATTTTATTTAGGGATTATTATCAAAATCCAGACTATCTTCCAAGCACTTTCTGGGACAATCAGTAGGGTAGAACCATGAATCTCCATGAGCCCCAGTGATATTAATAAACTATAATAAACACAGAAGATTCATTCATGAAATGAATGCAATTATACTGTAAGAAATGAGACTGGTTTTCTCTTTTCCAAACTCCATTGAGTGGGCAGCATATATTAGGCAGTAGAAAGGCTGGAAATCTTTACACGCAGACTGATCAGAGCTCAGATTCTCATTCTGCCACTTACTCAGTGTGGGCCCTGCAGGCAAGTTGTTTAACCTCCCTGAATCTCAATTTCCTTGACTATGAAACTAATAATATCAATAGATAATATTTATAGAGTACACACTATGCACCAGATAGTCTTTTAAATGTTTTCACATATGTTCATTCTAAATCTTTATAATAGCATTATGTAGTAGAGCGAACTTCTAGTGGCCCACCCATTATCTCTCCATTTTTCTTCCTCAATAATGAAGTTTTAAATGGGCTTAGTGGCCACCCAGACAGGGGCTACATTGGCAGAAATAGGTGGTCATGTGAGTGAGTTTCCTCTCAAGTGATTTGAGCATATCCTGTATCACTTCCCTAAAAGATAATTCCTTGCTTTGGGTTTTCACCAACATAGCAGGGACTCGATATCCACCCCCTGGACAAGGACAGTACTCAGCAATTTATAGTAACCACTTCTACTTCTACAGATTAGTTGGCATTTCCTAATATACTCTGTTCATCTGGCTATTTTCACTCAATATAGTTAGAGATTCATCCTCATTGTTGAGTACCAATACCTCATTCCTTCCTATTGATTACTACTAGTCAATTGTATGGATATACCAAAATTTGTTTATCCGTTCACCTGTTGATGGATTGTTGGGTAGTTTCCAATATGGGGCTTTTACAAATAAAGCTACTATGAACATTTGTGTGCAAGTGTAGGCTTTCATTCCTCATGAATAAATACCTAGAAGTGGTTGGGTTATATGGTGGGTGTATGTTTTACTTTTCAAGAAACTTCCAAACTGTTTTCCAAAATCATTGTACCATTTTACTTTCCTCCCTGCAGTGTATGAAAATTCCAGTCATTCCACATCCTCACTGACACTTGCTATGATCCATCTTTAAATTTTAGATATTTTAATAGATGTCTGGTATCTCATGTGGTATTATTTGCATTTCCCTAATGAGTAATAATATGGAGCATATTTTTATATATTTGTATATGTTTATGTAGATTAAGTACCTATTCAAACATTTTATAGGCTATACATTATTTCAATTATACCCAATGGTCAAACAAACATTGTACATGTGCTTTAAGCAGTAAACTTAAAGTCAGAAGTGATACACATCATGAGTAGTTATACTCTGTCACAACTTCATTAAACAATTTTTTCCATCCTGAACATTAGAGTCAAATGTATACTTAGAAGCAAAACTTTTTCTAATGGAAAGCATAGCTTTCCATTAGAATTTTTAAATTTTCTTATCAATATTTCTGTCTGAGACACCTCAGGGGCCCTCTGGAAAACTCAAAGTTAGCTAGAGAAAGAAACTTACAATCTGTTATCAAGAACAGTTCAATATTCCAGGAGAACTCTGTTCTCCTAACAGAGAGAAAAAACCAAATTCAGTCTTGTCTCAGTTTACTGTTTATAACAAAATTCATTTATCTAATTAATTTCAATCTAACCTTAATCCTGACAAAGTACAAAATTCTTTTCTCAAAGTTCCTTTTTAACAAACCTTTTTTCACTTTCTGGATCCATATTAATTTGTCCCTTACTTTCCCCATACATAAGCAACCAGCTCTAGGACAAAATTATTCTTGTTTTTTTCCTCAACAAAAATATCTCCAGTCTTTATATAACTTCTCTCACTGACAACACATATCCTACTTGTTTTACATACTGAAATGCTTCCTTTATCATTTTTACATATCACAATTTTTAACCCTTGAAAACCTTAACAAAACCAAGAAACAAGTAATTGAACTACTTGTTGTATCATCATTTTCTGATTGGCAAACTTAAGAACATATTCCATGACCTCTAAAACCATACATTTTTCTCATAGCACAATTTCTCTTTAATGTGGAAAAAGATACATGTTTAATAAACCCAAACCCTCTTCCCCCTTCCCCCACCACGCTTGAAGTTTTACTAATTAAACCAAGGCTGAAGTCTCAGGCAAAGTGGGCTGTGTTTGTATTTCAAGGACATGATAAGTTAACTTCAAGCTTTCTCCTAGGTGTTTTTTTGTTCTCTCAGGGTCAGAATTCTGAAAACAGTATTTTATCAATCTAGCTTTCTCTAACTGCATATGTAAAAAGAACTAGTTTTGGAGTTTCAAAAGAGTTTCATCTTAACCAATTTTCTCTGGAGTGTGAAGAATATTATTGGTGGCCACACAGCGTTTTTGTTTTTGTTTTTGTTTTTTTAAAATCATCTTTCTTTTTCTTTAGTCATAGTTTTAAAGCTAAAAGTTTTCTTAATGATTTGAACCTGAATTTCCCATTTTGCAAAAGGTAACAAGAATACCAATCACACAAATGGAATACACACACACGCCAGAAGACAGAACCGTTACAAACCCTCCAGAGGATGAATGATATGGAGTCCCAAACGAACGAAAGATCCTCAGTGTCTGACACATGTCAGAACCAACTGGCAAAATGTCCAAATAGAACTTCATGCTCAAAAGAGAAGTTTGCCGGGTGCACACCGGTGGACTTACTTGGTCTTGTTGCTCATCGGCTCTTCCAGAGGCGTGTTTCCGTTCTACCAAGGAAAGCATACATTGGCAGCCAGTGTCGAGCCGGGGAGAAACAGGGAGAAGGCCCGAAACAAATGGTTTCGGCAGCTCCTAGGAACATCCCCCTAAATCCCCCTCTCGGGGCCAGCAAGCCAGAGAAGCAGGCTCCTCGCAGCCATCCCGGCGGCGTGTCGTCAAGGCAGCAGCTGTGCTTGGAAAAACCCCAGGAGCCAGATATCGCGAGAGCCCAGCCTCACATTGGGAGCCAAAATCTGTTAGTGAAAGTGGGTCCAGGTGCTTGCCGCTCAAAAGCCAATAAAGAGGCAAGTTTGGTGAAAAGGAAAGTTTGCTTTATCTCAAAGGCCGGCAACCTGGAGGGGAGGGCAGACTCCTGTCCAAAGGCCGAGTCCCACACACACACACTGACAATCAGTGGGCAAGAGCTTTTATAGACGGAGGGAGGGGGCTACATGCAGAAACAGCACAGTCAGCCCTGACAGTCATCTTGAAACTGGTCATTGGTGGTCTGACCACCATCATCTTGATTGTTTTAAGTACAGTTAATCTTCAGTTCCAGGGTTGGTTTGTTCCCGTCTCTCTGAGGCCAGTTCTTGGAATTGTGGCAGCTTATGTCATGGCTACAGTCTGGTCATCATGTAGTTAACTTCTTTCACCTGGTGTGGGTTTCAATCTCTACAAGACAGCTCACAGGATATGGCTCAGAATATTATCTATAGCCCATGAAGAGGAACTAAAAGTCCTTGACTTTGCTTACCGACTAAACTGTTATTGTTGTGTTCTGTTTGACCACTTTGTTTCTGCATTTTCTCACTTCTCTGTAAACTTATTCTTTGGCTAAAGTTTTTCTACAGGCAAAAAGGCAGGCTGAGGACATGGGGGGCAAGGACAATAGGGTCCTGCTCCGTTTCAAAAGTGTACCTGAGAAACTACTAGAAACCTCCCTTTTAGAAAGAAGGAATTGTTTGCATAAATCTAAGTGTTGTAACCTCCCCCCAATTCTATTGTTTTATAGAAAAAATTGTGCCTCCCCCAGAAAGCCCCCAAATTCTCCAGCAGTATACAGCTGTTGGGTGTGAGTCAGTCTACGCAGATATGAACTACCTGGGCTTTAGCCTGTGTGTTAATTAGCATGTTAGATCATGGGGCACAAGGATGAGCCATTCACAGGTTCAAATCCCAATTCTACAACCTACCATTATGTGGTTGCCTCATTTATATAGAGATAATATATTTTAGGGTGGCCCTGAGAATTCACACATGTTAAACACTTGTTTCTGTCTTGTCCAATTAATGGTAGCTGCTAAGATTATGAATATCAATATCTACTGAACCCAGGCATCTACAAGATCCTAGAAATCACTTCTATAAACTCCTGGACCAGAAAATGTGTCCTACTAGATGGTAGGTAATACTGTGATGTCAGTAGGTGAGCATGGAGACAATAATAGTAAGAATTATTAGGGTTTTTTGAGCATTTACTAAGTACCAAGTCCTGTGCTAAACATTACACATGTGCAATATCTTTTTTCATTGAAGTATAGTTGATTGACGATATTGTGTTAGTTTCAGGTGTACAGAAAAGGGATTCAGTTACATACACATATTTTTTCACATTATTTTCCATTGTAGGTTATTACAGGATATTGAATATAGTTCCCTGTTCTGTACAGTAAATACTTGTTGCTTATCTATTTTATGTATAGTAGTTTGTTAATCTCAAACTCCTAATTTATCCCTCCCCAACACTTCCCCTTTGGTAACAATGTTTGTTATCTATGTCAGTGAGCTTGTTTCTGTTCTGTATATAGATTCATTTGTACTGTTATTTAGATTCCACATATAAGTGATATCATCTAATATTTCTCTTTCTTTATCTGACTTCACTTAGTATGATAATGTCTAAGTCCATCCATGTTGCTGCAAATGGCAATATTTCATTCTTTTTATGGCTGAGTATTTTTCTGTTTTATATATTATACACAACACACACACACACACACACATATCACATCTTCTTAAGCCAATCATCTGTCAATGGACATTTAGGTTGTTTCCATGTCTTGGCTGTTGTATATAGTGCTGCTCTGAACATCGGGGTGCATGTATCTTTTCAAATTAAAGTTTTCATCTTTTCTGAAGATATGCCTAGGAGCGGGATTGCTGGATCATTTGGTAACTCTATTTTTAGTTTTTTTAAGGACGCTCCATACTGTTCTCCATAGTGGCTGCACATGTGCCTCCTGATGACTCCAGGAGTGCTAGTGTTATCCCACTTCACAGGTAATGAGACCGAGGTATAATAAATTAAGTAAATTGCCCAAGATCACAGGACTGGAAAGAGGTGGAGCTCAGATCTGAACAAAGGCCTAACTCTGTGGCTGACCTCTTCACCAATGAAGTATAAGAACAAACACTTGTAAAGCATTTGCTAGATGTGATCTCTCGTTACTAATTCAAGAGAGATTATTATTCTTGCTTTTAGTCTTAATGTAGTTCTATAAAATAAACACTGAGTATTATCTCATATCACTGAGATATTATCATGTGAGTGAAAAACTATTACCTGGACACTCAGAATGAAGTATGGCCCTATTTCCATTAGTTATATGGCTTGTTGGAAGCTGTTATTATGAAATCATCCCCAGTCCATTTAAATAGGACAGACTGTAAATTTGAGTGATCTCACTGTCTCTACTTAGACAATATCCCAGTGTTTAGTGGGGGTTGGATGATAGGGTGGGGAAGGAAGAGGGAGAGAAAGGGGGCCATAAATCTATCCCTTATTTTCGCACCACTGGCGGCTGGAAGCACTGCAGGAAAGCCATCTAAGTTGGACTCGGTTTGGAGTGGACAGAAGACTTTTTACAATTCTGCTGTTTACCTAAGAGAAGCATCTTGTGGTCATCCTGGAGGAATTCACTTTCCTGCTCGGTTTGCCATGGAAGAGAAGGAGGGCCTTACAAACAGAGCCCTTGGGTTTGCTCAGCTGTGAGATTTCCATTAACCACCCAAAAGTTCGCCTGGGCACACCGTGTATTTGCTCAGCCCATGGTGGCATCTTCTCAAGACCCACTGTTGTCTGGAGAGCCTTCCAAAGTCCTGAGTCTGTAATAAAGCAAACAGCTTGCACAGTCATTACTGTCAGGCTCTGGTTTTATTACACAGCCTCTGAATATCACCGGTTGAACTAAATCTCAAGACCAAACACCATGCATGATAGGTAAATATGTTCTCATACCTGTGGGCACCTTAGCTACTTCCTGCAAAATATTTCCTCTCCGCCAGGCTACTGGAAATTTGATTATAAACTGCAGATAGGGAGAAATTCACTATCTGAGCTTTATTGAGGAACTTTTCCCTAACTAGTAACTGTAAAATATTTTCCAATAAGAGTTCAGATTAGGGTACATAGTAATCCTATGTATGTGTGTGTGTGTACATATATACAATATAGCCTATGTATATATCCCATGTATGTGTATATATCTCCTACATATGTGTGTGTATATATATATATATATATATCTCTTATATCCATAGCTAGCAATTATTTACACAGTCTGGCTTTTCAAAATCACTTGCCCATGTATTTTTTCATTTGCTTGGAACAAGTCTCATTATTATCTCATTTTATTTATTAGAAAACTACTGCTCAACATTGTTCGAGGATTTTGCTAAGATTTGTCATCTAGTGAGTGGGGGAATCAGGGTGTCTGTTGTTCTGCCTCCATCTTCCCACTCCTCATTTCCATATACAAACCCACTAGACCTTTGCTACTCAAAGGGTGGTCTGTGGAGCAGCAGCATCCCCATCACCTGGGCACTTGTTAGAAAGGCAGAGTCCCAGGCCCCATCCAGACCTACTGAATCTGAACCTGAATTTCTAACAAGGTCTCCAGTTGACATTAAGGTTCAACTGGAGACCTTGTTAGGTCTAATCATCCTACAACTGCCTGATCATCCTACAAGTGACTCACAAGTACAGCATGTCCTGTCTCCAACTGAACAATATATTACCACGTGATGGCATTTGAAATCATGTGTACTGAATACCAACAGGGAAGCTGACATTATGCCATTTAAGATATTATACAGGCTTAAGGTCTATAATTTTATCTACACTTCTTGAAAATCCCAGTTTGGGTACAAATACAACTGTATCAACAATTGCCTGTGTACCCACGTAAGCAAGGGAATGATGCTGTGTGTCTCTCCCTGCTTGGGTAACAACGCCCCTTGGCATTAGCCTGGTGTAATATGGGGGTAAGCCACATGAAGATTGAGCCAGATATTCCATTATGGACTTTCTACTTGATGCACACTTTTAAATTAAAAGATCAATGCCAAGTAAAGGCTTGTGGAATTGTAGTCCTCCTGCCATAAATTGTGCTGCTTCATAATGGATTATATTTGATGTTCCTAAGACAAATTGTCTACTGGAAATCAATGCCATGTCCAATAACTTTGCTGATAACCAGTTAAAGGAGCTCAGATAAGTTATTTAAATTCCTTGGTGCTTATTTTTCTTGCCTGCAATGTTAGATCAAGTAATCTCTATGCATCTCATCCAAGCACAGACTTGGAATTTTAAATGGTACCGAAGATTTATAGAGTCTGGAAGAACAAAGTGAATTCACAGCCAAATAATATCTTTCCCCTCCTGCATTCTTTCGTGAATGGAATCTCCTAGGCCCTTCATTAATTACACTTAAGGCAACCATTTCCTTTCTTTTCCCTAGCAGGAGAGAGCTTCTAAAATCTCAGCAATGTAGAGCTTGGACCTCAAATGAAGTCTGCATGATTGAATGCCGAGGAGTTGCTGAAGCACTCCAAGGAATTCATAGTATAATCACAGGGCCAGATGCTGGAAAGCTACAGTAAGTGGCCAAGGGGAGGAGATTTTTGGTGAAAAATTACACAACAGCAGAACCTGGATCCTGAGAAGTAGATAATACTCCTTTTCGTAATAGGAATATTCTTTTAAAATAAACTCCAGAAGAATGGCTCATTTTCAGTGTTCAAAGTGATCTAGGCCCTTTTGTTCTTAATCAAGGATTTCCCTCTCAGTTTCCTGTGCAAACATGGCTAGTCCATGAGCAGACATTTTAGATAAGACCCAGATTCCTGGGATGAGGGGATGCTGCCCAGCTGGTGCTGGTGTCTGAGGTCACCAGCCTCCTAACCTCAGACCCCCGTCACCTGGGATTGTAATTAAGGGTGTGTGTGTGTGTGTGTGTGTGTGTGTGTGTGTGTGTGTGTGTGTG
>NW_021703780.1:49281941-49289441 GCF_005190385.1 Monodon monoceros
GTGTGTGTGTGTGTGTGTGTGTGTGTGTGTGTGTGTGTGTGTGTGTGTGGTTAGCAGGGATATAGAGAATTTTAGAAAGAGAAAACTAATCCCCGAAGTCCAGGAAACATTGCATTGAGTCAAGTCCAAAAATAATTAACAAAGGGCCTAATACATTTCTATGACGTGTTTCTAAGTTGAACAGCTGGTATAATTTTGCTTCAAGTGAGGTGGTAGATTCTGACCCCACGTTCATTTTAGTGAGCAGGGAGGGATGAGGGCATGAGTGTTCCAATGTAGAGCAAGAATGGGAGAGAAGAGTAAAGCCGGCAATGCCTGTAACAGGCGGCAGGCAGGGTCCAGGGGGCCGCTGCCTGGTCATGGGTGCTCACACCTTCCTGGACCCTCCATTTCTCAGGTTTGGGGGAGCTCTAAGATTTCCTACTGGGAGCCTTTTCCATGAATGAAGAGCCCTTAAGACTGAGTAATTGTATAGACGTTTGCCCAGATCAATCTTCTTGGAATTAAAAAGCACACACGTCTCATGGTTTTACACAAATCCCTAATGGAAGCCTCCCTTTTCCTGCTCTTTTCTTTTATTCCAGACCCACATTTTAAAAAAGCATTTTATACCAGTACACACACACACACACACACACACACAAAAGTTTCACATATAATAAGGCAATGTCCAGAGATATTTTTCACCATCACAGTGGAGGACAGGTGACATTGGCCTCTAGAGCAGAGGCCAGGGATGATGCTAGACATCCCACAATGCACCCACAGGCCCAAACAACAGCCCAAATGTCATTAATGTTGAGGTCTAGATACATCATAGAATCGACTCCACAAATGACACCAGGGTTTTATGTTATTTCACAGAAGGAGCTGGGCCTTACAGCATAGCCACACCACTGCTCTCTAAAGAAATGTTCCCCCGGCACTTCCCTGGTGGCACAGTGGTTAAGAATCCACCTGCCAATGCAGGGACACGGGTTCGAGCCCTTGTCTGGGAAGATCCCACATGCCACGGAGCAACTAAGCCCGTACGCCACAATTACTGAGCCTGTGCTCTAGAGCCCACGAACCACAACTACTGGGCCCGTGTGCCTAGAGCCCGTGCCCTGCAACAAGAGAAGCCACTGCAATGAGAAGCCTGTGCACCGCAACGAAGAGTAGCCCCTGCCCGCTGCAACTAGAGAAAACCCACATGCAGCAACGAAGACCCAATGCAGCCAAAAACAAACAAATAAATAAGTAAATTTATTTAAAAAAACAGAAACATTTCCCATCATGCTAACCTCATTCTTGCCATGACTGATCCCGTTTATAGGGTGAGAGTCATGAGATTCTGTCTCAAGACTGGATCAGAGGTAACATGGTTGCAGTTCTGCTTTGGTGTCTAACTCCACGCTTGGAACATGGGCGTATCTGACAGGTTCATACATACATACATACATCAGGTTCAAAGCATACTCTGATGCTTTACAGTCTTCAAAATGATGTGTGGTCCATCTCTGGAAATGTTCAAGAGACCCCAGGAGCATCTGTCAGGGAAGAAAGTGAGGGGAGCTCTTTGCAGCCTAGAGGGTTCCCTCCAAACCCCAGGGGTATCTGACTGCACTCAGAAGAGGTCTCTGGAACAAAATGTGAGTCAGTCCATGAGCTGGAAAACCAGTGGTCGCCGGCAGTATTTTCTTACTGAGACCAGAGTGTTGGTGGCTCTTGCTGGGGCCATAGAGCCTCTCACTCCCTCAGACCTGCCCTCACCATGTGGGCTGTTCCCCTAGGGCCCCCTAGTGCTGGGAGGGTTTCTGGGCTCCTGGGTCTAAAGCTGTAGCACTGTGCCCCCATGAGCACGTGTAAGGCTTGGCAGGACTAAAGGAAGGGTTGTCTGCTAACCCTGCCCACCCCAACATTCCTGTACATCCCACCCTCACTCCTGGCCAATATCACTTGGGTATTAAATCAAGAATGTTTGAGAAATAGCTTTGAAACCAGCCCCGAAGAAATCCAAAGTAAAGTCGATGTGTCTCTGAGTGTGACAGTCACACGAAGAAACTCTCTCCTGAAGGTCTCTACCTGCCTCCAGCACTGGGGCTATTGGAATGAAAGCCTTTGCCAGTTAGAAATCAGGAGAGTCTCGGGGTTGGGAGGAGCCTGTGGCTTAATTTCAGCCCTCGGCCACTTTCCTCTAGCTCATTTCTCTGGAAAATAGTTGACGTTGGGGTGTGTTTGGTATAGATCATGTGGAATTCAGCAAAGAAGGGGAAAAGGCAGTGTTTTAATATGTTCCTTACACAAAGGAATAAATTCTGCTTTCTCTGTTTACAAGGTGGGCAACCTGTTAACACAGTGCAGGCTGCATGATCTTTGGCTGAAAACATCTGAAGGCCATAAAACATCCAGGCTTCATCAGGTGACCCATAGGAAGAGCACAACCCCCTTCCCTTCACCCCCACTGGTTCCTGAGTGATCATCTTAATCACCTGGAGGGTGGACTACACAGACACTGTGTTTCTCACTTCATAGGTCTGGGTGGAGCCCCGGAATCTGCATTTCACACGTGTTCCCAGGTGACGCTGATGCTGCTGGTCTGGGCTGATCCCTCTTTAAGAACCATTATACTACATATAAAATAGATAATCAACAAGGGCCCACTGTATAGCACAGGGAACTATATTCAATATTCAATATCTTGCAATAACCTAGAATGGAAAAGAATCTGAAAAAGAATATATATATGTATGTATATATCTGAATCACTTTGCTGTACACCTGAAACTAACGCAATATTATAAACCAAATCTACTTCAATTAAAAATAAATAAATAAGGGGAAAAGAAAAAGAACCTTTATCCTAAACAGTATGATCAGAGTTAATGGTTTAATTGGTTTAAAAAGATTATTATTCATGTGACCCCCACCTTAGGAACCTTCCCTGGACCCAATTTACCTGTTGAATAAAGTTCATAATCTCAGTCTAACTTTCAAGACTCTTCAAAATAGACCCATTTCCCACCACTTCTTTCCAAGCTCCACTCACACTCAGTTACAAGGCTGCTCTCCATCCCCCAGAACATTGGGACCTTTCATGCAGCATCTTCTTCCACCACCTTTGTCTGAGCTGAGTCCTACAAATGCATTTACAAGGAGATTCAGCAACCCACCTCTTTCCCTACCCAGCAGAAACCCTGGTTTTGTCACCCTCGTGACCCTACTCTCTTAGCAGTTGGCTCCTACCTATAGCAAAGCTCTTCTCATTTCATTAACAAAACCGCACCACCTGCATGGATGCCTGCTTTATGTGGGACAATGCGTCAGGCCATGTGGAGGTGAAAAAGCCATGGAGGGAAAAGAGCAAGGAGTCTGCTCTGCCGTTGGCATGGTCTCTGTTGAATAATTCAGGTGTGCGGGAAATATCACATTTCTGCTTTTTACATGTTAATTTAAGTCAAACACCAGGCCTTTACTGAATTAGGTTGGTAGGAAATGTAAATGTAGTCACTTGAGAGCTGTCCCCTCCTCTCAGGCTCACACCAGAATCCAGGAGGTTCAGGTAGCGACTGGAAAGCAAGGCAGGGCTTGTAATGGGCAGTTCCCAAGTACGCTGACAATCTCATCCTCCAAGCCCACAGTGGTGGATCTCTGCTTCCACCACAGGCTGGAACCAAGGGAATCATTGCTGAGTCTGGAAACTTCACACCCAGGGTCTCGCCCCCTGCAGCCAGCCTTCATGAGCCACTGTTGCTCTTAGAGCCCCTCGATTTCTTTCTGTTGAAAAACTACCATAAATAACTACAGACAGAAAGGATCTGAATCTATGGTGCTCTGCTTTCCTGTGTGTTTACCTTATTGTTTACTTTATTCTCCACTAACTCTCCCCAAGTGATGGCAAAGAGAGCCATTCAGCAAATCCAGACTGACTTTCTACCAGTTTGCAGCCTGAGTGGAAAGAGACTTTTTCCCAAGCAGGGTTCTCATTGGCTGCCTTGAGTCACATGTCAACCCTGAACCAATCAATGTGATCAAAGGGATTTGGCGTTCTGATTGGCCAGGCCTGGTTGACACACCCAGCCCTGGGACCAGAAGTGGGGCAGCCCCACACACGCTGCCTGGTGGACAGTGAGAAAGGTGTAGTTTCCTCGAAAGGAAGAGATGGGCTGTATGGGCAGAGAGAAACCATGCATGTCCACTGCAGGGTGCCAGAACTCATAGATGGGTCACCTATAAGATTTTTTTTTCTTCTTCTTAATAAATGTATTTGTTTTATTTATTTATTTTTGGCTGTGTTGGGTCTTTGTTGCTACATGCGGGCTTTCTCTAGTTGTGGCGAGCCGGGGCTACACTTCCTAGCGATGCACGGGCTTCTCGTTGCAGTGGCTTCTCTTGTTGCGGAGCATGGGCTCTAGGCACGCAGGCTCACTAGTTGTGACTTGCAGGCTCTAGAACGCAGGCTCAGTAGTTGTGGTGCACGGGCTTAGTTGCTCTGCAGCATGTGGGATCTTCATGGACCAGGGCTCGAACACGTGTCCCCTGCATTGGCAGGCGGATTCTTAACCGCTGTGCCACCAGGGAAGCCCACCTATAAGATCTTGACAAGCAAAATGATCCTGAAGAAGACACAGCCTCTTCTAGGTGCAGTGAATGAAACTAATGCACAGAGAACTTAAGAAACTTGCCCAGGTTTGCACAGTAAGTTAGATGAGGAATGCTCCCACGTTTGTATTTTTCATGCTCTGTAACTGTCCTAGGTCCTCCGCTCTGGGGGACCTACCTGAGCCTGTCTTGCTAAGACAAACCTCAAAGTTCAGAACTAGTTTGTTTCATCTCTCTGCAATTCTCCTCTGTTCTTCAGAGTAGATGCATTAGAGAATTAATTTAATACACCTTTCGGGGTACTATTTGCATAAACATCCATGGATATTCTCCTTCTCCAAAAAGGTAGCAACTAAAAATAATTAATACCGTAGTGGACATTTCAGATGCTGTTGGCAGAAGATGCTACTTTAAAGCAGGAAGTACTTTTGATCAGTATAATACACTGAACATCTACCCAACGTCTGCACAGAATCTGCTCTAGTCAAGGAAGATGCTGGTGTTTTGAATCAGAGAAGGTAATACGGAAAATATATTCATAAAGCATTACCATGTAAAAATAGTAGTTTATAAAACAAAATGTATTATATTATCTTATTTATGCCAATATATATATGAGTATACAGAGAAAGAGATGTTTGGAAATGTGTTAAAATATTGATAGTACTTGTATTTGAATGTTAGGATTATGGTTGATTTTTTCATTATACTTTTTGGATTTTTTTAAAAGGAAACTTTATAATAAGCACATCTTGCTAGTATAATGATGCATGCATTTCCTTAATTTTAAGACAATTGATTATAAGAGTACCATAGAATTAACAGCTTTTCAGTTTAAAAAATCACTATTACCTTATTACTATACATTATTTTTTATCTCAGTGAAATGTCTGACTTGTTCATGGAGGGAAATAATAAAAACTTAGGGTTTTTTTCAATAAAAGGGAAAAGTAATAATATGAGATCATACCTTGGTTACCCTTTGTATTATACATGACATGGATGTGTCAACATTTAAAAATGTTAACACTGAGATGGACATCTGCCATTAAAAGTAAACACAAATCCCTTGCCAAAGTTGTAAATTCACAGACACTGAAATAAATAACAAAAAAATGAGTATGGTTTAAGCACTGAAGTTTCTCAGCAATGTTACAAACCAAACCAAATGTCGAGTACAAATAATGAAACAACCAGAAAATGACCTGCTAAGCTACTTTCCACTGTACTTCTTCAAAACGTGGCTGTTGGGTATTGCACATGGGTATTGCAAAAGTTAATGACAAATCACTTTTAGCAGCCAAAACCATCGACAAAGTATCTCAATAATGATAATGTTCATGTGTGTCTTTTTTAAAAAAAGAGTATTTTATGCACACGGATGAAAATCTGCAAAGTCTGGTGGCGGGTGCCCTAGTTTGACTCCCCAGAAGCAGACTTGAGACAATGATTCGGGGCAAGCAATTACCTGGGAGTTTCAGGGAATGATAGTGGCAGGGGGGCAGTGAGAGAGGAAGGGGTGCGTATTGAGACACCTCTCCTATGGGCGGGTGGAGCTCGAGCCCGTGGGGAAATATTGAGGAGCAGAGGACACGTACCTTGGAATGAGCCCATCCAATGGGTGAGGGTGAGGGAGCTTGTGTATTTGTCCATCTACTCAGTTACTGATTGAGCCCTGCTCCCAGGCCTTGTTAATTTCCTGGCATTTCAGGCTTGCTCCTCAGGCTTCTGGAGGCAGCAGCAGCCTTCTGTGGTTTTGAGGCGCCATGTGCAAAGACCAGCTGATGGCTGATGGCAGGAGCAGACTGAACGGTCTGAGGGACGTGGCCGCAGCCCTGAGGGCCTTTTCCATGGCAGGTCCATAAGGTCAATTCCTTCACCCTCAGCTCATAGAATATAGTCAAGTTTCTCATCACAGTGTATACGTTTCTTACAGCCTTCATCTCTAGGCCTTCCATCTCCTTACTCCAAACAGTCACATCACCACTAGTCAGTATCCCTAGTCAGTATCCTGGAAGCCACTTCTGGAAATAAAGATTCAATTTCTCCTTGTAGCAGCTCTGACAGATTTGGATTTGTTGGTTTACAAACTGGCCCCATACACGGAGGGCAAGGAGAAAGCGGAGGAAGTGGCAGACCACTCCAGATGGGTAGGTGGCAGGCGTCACAAGCAAGGGAACTCACATACCAGGCTGGTCTGGAGTGCCGCAAGCCGAGCGCCTGCTTCCCAGAATCTCAAACAGTTATGTGGATGCCTTAATGGGGTTCAGTCAGATAAGCCGTCCACGAGGTCTCAACACCACATTACTCTCTCAAGGCTGCGCCCTTGAGACTGGCTCCCTTGGTGGGAACAATGGATGAAATGTACATTCCAGGGGCTTCCCTGGTGGCGCAGTGGTTGAGAGTCCGCCTGCCGATGCAGGGGACGAGGGTTCGTGCCCCGGTCCGGGAAGATCCCACATACCGCGGAGCAGCTGGGCCCGTGAGACATGGACCCTGAGCCTGCGCGTCCGGAGTCTGTGCTCCGTAACGGGAGAGGCCACGGCAGTGAGAGGCCCGCATACCGCAAAAAAAAAAAAAAAAAAAAAAAGAGTGTGAAATGTACATTCCAAGGTCAGGGCAGGTTGTGAGGAGCATCCAGGTGCCCTGGGTCAGCTCTCAAGTCAACCAGCGGTCATGTTCTCTCCACGACCTGCCCCAACGGAATTGCACGTTCCACTTTGGCATTTTCAATATGAGTTTCTGCAACACTGATTTCTGGTTGTTTCACAGAATCTTCACGGCCCTAAAGTTCATCCACATGTGGATTGACTTTTCTTCTCTGAAACTGCCACATTGAGGTGAGTGTCAAAACCTGTGTTATCAGGCAGCTGGCACGCTTCACCAGTGGTGCCGTAGTATTTTCATCGAGCTGCAGTG
>NW_021703780.1:49294441-49302226 GCF_005190385.1 Monodon monoceros
AAGAGTGGAAATGCTGGATCATTTGGTAGTTCTATTTTTAGTTTTTTGAGGAACCTCCATACTGTTTTCCACAGTGGCTGCACCAATTTACATTCCCACCAAGAGCGTAGGAGGTTCCCTTTTCTCCACATCCTCGCCACATTTATTATTTGTGGTCTTTTTGATGATAACCATTCTGACAGGTGTGAGGTGATATCTCATTGTAGTTTTAACTTGCATTTCTCTGATGATTAACGATGTTGAGCATCTTTTTATGTGCCTGTTGGCCATCTGTATGTCTTCTTTGGAAAAATGTCTATTCAGATTTTCTGCCCTTTTTAAATTGGGTTGTTTGGTTTTTGTGATGTTGAGTTGTATGAACTGTTTTAGATATTAACCCCTTATCAGTCATATCATTTGCAAATATTTTCCCCCATTCAGTAGGTTGTCTTTTCATGAACAAATAATTTTAAAATTTGTATGGAAACACGAAAGACCCCAAATAGCTAAAACAATTTTGAGAAAGAAGAATAAAGCTGGACGTATCAAGCTCCCTGACTTCAGACCATACTAAAAAGCTACAGTAATCAAAACAGTATAGTACTGGCACAAAAACAGACATATAGATCAATGGAACAGAATAGAGAGCCCAGAAATAAACCTACACACTTATGGTTAATTAATATATGACAAAAGAGACAAGAATATACAGTGGAGAAAAGATAGTCTCTTCAATAAGTGGTTTTGGGAAGACTGGACATGTTAAAGAATGAAATTAGAACATGTTCTATCACCATACACAAAAATAAACTCAAAATGGAATAAAGACCTAAATGTAAAATGGCCTATGGAAACAATAAGACTCTTAGAAGAAAACAGGCAGAACATTCTTTTACGTACTGGTAGCACTATTTTTTTGGATCTGTCTCCTAAGGCAAAGGAAATAAAAGCAAAAATAAACAAATGGGACAGTTTAAAGCTTCTGCACAGCAAAGGAAACCATTGACAAAACAATGATGTTGAAACTTTAAATAGGGTTATCAGAAAAGGCACAATTGCCCCTAATATTTGCAGGACCTCGATCAAGAATACCAGTGGGGTCCACATACTAAATATTCTAAAATTATAAATAAAAAATACTGTTAATTAGAATACATTCTATTCTCTTAGCTTGACATATATCTTCATAATGACAAACTTGAAAATTATGTATAAAGTTATGGCTTTTATATGACAGAAAATACCAAACATTACTGATTTAATTATTATAGTGTGTTTCTGGGTGTTGTGTTGATGGGCTAGCCATATTTAAGTGAATGATCAAATAGAGACATATATAATTCATACTATTGTATATATTTATATAGTTTAGAAAAGCTTTTTCCTGCTTTACAAAATTTTATTTGGAACCTCATAAAATTTTAGGATGTGAAATTTGAGAAAATGTCCATGGAGGTTCTTTCTTGTATGAGCTGTAAAATTTGGAAGACTTTTCTTTATAAGGACTAATTTCTGTCTCTGGATATTTTGAGCCTGTTTCTCCTCCACTACTTATGTACTCCTTGTGTCAGGTGCTGTGAGATACCTTTATTTTGTAATACAACCTCTGGATCCCAGGCACCTGTGTGCCCCAGCTCTGGGGGAGTTGGCACAGTTGAAGTAGGAGTATTTCTAGAAGCTATTCCTACAAGGAGACAACTATCAATAAACACACAGCAGTGTCAGCAAATTATATAAATATGCTTTACTAAACTACCTTTCTGCTGAAACCCCAAAATATATGTGGCCACTTGCTATAAGGGACAGTACGATGGAGGGGACCTCAGAGTGGAAAGAGGCCATGGTCTAGCTCTAGGGAAAATAGAGCACTTTCAGAGCCATGTGACAAAACCCCAACGATGATGAACATATGGCTTCTCCAAAGCCTTTCCCATTGTTTTGAAGAAAGTCTTTTAAAAAAGTCTTCATCAGTTTCTTCATAAATCCACCTCATTTATCAACAAAAACAAGCCGAAGGGGGGAAAAGCCCACATGAAGTATATGTAGTTCTATACAGAGCAGATCTTTCCATTTTCGGATTTCAATAGATATTGAAGTTATTCTTGATTTAAAATGTTGTCACTGGGTGGCCTCATCTTTTCTGAGGGAAAGAACTAGGATCTGGATCAGCCTGTTCTCCAGTCTCCTCCAGTTCCCGGGATTCTGAGACTGTCTTTGAAAGTATCTTTGGCGCATTCAGTGTCTCAGGAAGGCTAGTGGAGCCAGATTGCCCACTCGAACCAGAACTGGAGGAAGGTTCCCACTGTTAAAAGATCATTGATAGAGAAAGGGAAGTTGGCTCCAGTGCTGATAACAAAGCAAGGATAGTAGTGGGGGCTGGGGAGGGGAAAGCTGGAGTGCCCACCCAGAGGGGGCCTCCCACACAGGGAAACTTCTGCATCACAAACTAGATCGGACTTAGTTTCTGCTCTGAATCATAGCTGGACTCAGTTCTTCCTGCTTAATTTGACTTGGATTATTTATCTCTGTTTAACATGGTGTGCATGGATCATTTTCACTCAGATGGTACCATGTTCCCCAAACGAAGCCTTAACTGTAAAGGACAAAGAATTCAGCAATGACATCTTTCATGCTTTAATTAATGAGAATGCCCCTAAATAAGACCCAGAGGACCACATATCACATCTGAGCACAATTACATTATATCTGCACAATGCCTGCACTTAGCAGTTCTGGGCTTCCTGTTTCTCCATACAGTATAGAGATAGAGTCACAACTCCAATCCATGTTAGATTATAGGAACCAAACTTGATTACAGGAACCAATTCTGCAAATATTCAGTGGAGAGATTTTTTTATGTTCACGGAGGTTAAAAAATAGCTCAGTGGAAACCAACAAAATTAGGTGTAGGTCAGGGAATTACTTCAATATTTCGTGGCACGATTGGTTTTACTAAGTCCCACATTAGCCTAAAATGTGGTGACTTTATGTCCAGAAGTTTTTTCAACAGTCCTGGTTTCAAATTTACTGTGTTATTTCCCCACTAGGGAGGCTTGATTGTCACTTCATGGTGACCATATCTTTGGTTTAGAAAATATTAGGCAAAAGAGAATTTTGCTTTACTTCATTTTCTTAATTGCTAAAGCTGCAAAGGTGAAAGACAGAAAAGTTGACATCAATACTGTAAATGTATAGGCATCCCAGTATCTCTCTTATGGCACTTAAACTGTGTGCATACAAGAACTTCAGTACAAAAAGAAAAGTAGCCATTATGTTGGATAGCTTGCTTCTGTTATTTATTTTCAAGGAAATCTATACTTGGTCTATCACAATATTTATTAACCTTTATTAGTTTTGTTGCTTAATTGTCTGATTTTCCTACTAAACCATAAGTTTCAAGGAGGTAAGAATCACATATATCATTGTAATGTATGCCTTATTCCATTCATAATTCTAATTGGGGAACACATACTTTTATTAGTGACAACTAAAAAATAGAATTCCAAGTATGTACCAAAGGCATTCTTGTTAATAGTGAAATTCAGGAAGAATCTTTAAATTGGCTTTTAATAAATTCACCATAAGATGAGTCAAATGTGAGTAACAATCAGTACAGGTTGGTTTCTGCTGCTGTTTTTACTGGCAAACAATGGCCAACTGCCAAAAAGCAGGGTCAATCCACACAGCTGTTTTCAGTGATTCATTTCCCTTGATTTCCCAGCAGACCCATTCGGGAGAATAGCAGGCTTTAAGCCCTACTTACCAGCCTCATGGTTGCAAGGACCTCCCTCCCCTTCAATTGTGGGAGCATTTTAAAGGCTACAGTTGAGGGTCAGTCGTCCTGGGAAACAAAGTTGTTTCCATGCCTAGAGTATAACCTGGCAAGAATGGGCCAGAAGAAAGTGAAATGTTGATTTTAGGGTGAGATGCTCCCCCATGGCTCTGAATCATAACCTGTCCCCCTCCCAGCTTTCTCTCCCACCACACCCAGATGTGAGCCTCACTTTCCAAACACTCTGCCAGTTTCCAAAATACAGAAGTTTCTTTCACCCACTGGTCCCACTGCTATTGCCACTGGCTGGAATGCTCTTCCCTCTTCTTTGTTTGAGAACCTCCTCTTTTCTCCAAGGTGCAACCCAAGTATCACAGACTCTAGAAGCTTCTCATAAACCCTCCAAGGTGGATTAGATACTCATTCTTAATGGGGGGATATTGCCCGCAAGGGGATGAAAATTGGCTCTTGGAAGGCAAAAAAAATTCTTACTCTTTTTATGTATAAAACACAGACATTGGGGTTTCCCTGGTGGCTCAGTGGTTGAGAGTCCGCCTGCCGATGCAGGGGACACGGGTTCGTGCCCTGGTCCGGGAAGATCCCACATGCCGCGGAACGGCTGGGCCCGTGAGCCATGGCCGCTGAGCCTGCGCGTCCGGAGCCTGCGCTCCGCAACGGGAGAGGCCACAACAGTGAGAGGCCCGCGTACCGCAAAAAAAAAAAAAAAAAAAAAAAACCCACAGACATTAATATAGTACATATATAGACATACAATGTATCTGTAATATGAACTTTTCACTTCAGGGGCAGTGATTAGAAGAAAATATTTAAAGAGTCTGCTTAAGTGGGTATTAGTGAAAATAATTTTGAGAAACCCCAGGCTGCATGCTCCTTTGACTACCCCTGTGCCTACTATTTAGCTTGTTTCAAATCACTGATTTAGAATAGTTTGCTGCCCAGCATTATTGCAGCAAGAGCTGACTCATCCCCCTTTGTAAACCCTTCTCCCACTCCAGTCGTGGCTGTAAGCATCTTAAGAGCTGGGACAACTGTCTTGCTCTCCATCACCCCCTTAGGACCAGGCGCAGTACTGCAACGCAGTGGACGCTAAGAAGTTTGTTCAACAGCTTTGAGGAGATCATGGCTTCACAGCCCTACTCACAAATTTTACACCCGTTGTGCCATACAAAGAAGCTTTGATTCCTTCCCACTCTTTCAGCACCTATATTTGATGAGATGGTGTTTCATGAATTTTGATTCCACCTGCAACAACCAAAGAAGGGATGACTCCAATCTAGTATCTACAAGGGTGTATTATTGTTTCTATTAAAACAATTTTTCTCTCTAAAATCACCCTTATTTCTACCAAAATAGCCAAATAAAGACTAATTTGTTTGGGTAAAAAAAGGAAATAAAAATTTCTTGTAATCTTAAAAAAAAAAAAAAAAAAGAAGGGATGACTCCAAGTTGAACTTACAGCGTTGATGTGTCCTGTTCAAATGTCCAAAGAATGTTTTGGCTCAGCTATTGTTTGACATGCTCTATTTCCAAAGGTTTCCATCAAGGAGGGCATTTTCACTGTGACGTCAGTTGAATCAGAAGTACTGGGTGACAATTTGCAGACATGTTTGCAGCTTTTTGTAGTGGCACAGATCCCTGGGACGACTTCAAATTCCTTGAAAAGTCAATATCAGAAAACTGTCCTTAAAATGAATCGTACCTGTCATTCTCCTATTTTATCTAGCTCTTGTATTAATATCACACCTTATAATGAAGAAGGAAAAACTGACAGGGGATAGCTAACTTTATTGAGTGTGTACTATGTTCTATCTGTTTTGCTAAGTATTTTCCATACATTGAACTCTCCCAATAGTCCTATAAGTATTATTGTTTTTCTGATTTACAGATGAGGAAACCAATGATTAAAGCAGTTAAGAAATTAGCTCGAGGACTCACAGCTAGAAGTGGACAGCTAGGATTTAAACCCAGGAAAGTCTAACTCTAGAGCCGAAGCTTTTAAAGCACTATGCCAGTTAAAAAAAAAATCTGTTTCAAAAGTACATAAATAAAATAAGAAAATAAAAGATCATTGATTTAACTATTCTTTTTATTGGTAGGTACTTTACCAAATATATCGTATGTATTCTAAAAGCATCTAAATGGTGGTGATCACGATTGCTGTTAACAAGATTAAATAAATGGACTGGGCATTTAAGTTTGCAAATCAAGATGAAATTTCCACTTGGGATACATGCATGGCAATCCCAGCTATGAGTCTATGTATGGAAAATGGACTGTCCCCAGATAGTATAAAGTTGAAAAATAGATTCCAAGTAAAATATTGAGACATGTTGGAGAATTTGCATACCACACTTGTTGTTAGAAGTTATCATTGATAGAAAAGTGTGAGTAAGTGTTGGGGGGTAATGGGGGTGGTGAAAGGAGACAAAAAAGGGAGAAACTGGAAAGACTAAAAGAGAAAATTCAGGTTCTGTGTTGTAAGCATCTCCACTTCCCTCCTCCATTCCAACTGACAGCATGAAGGAATTCTTTTCATAGAAAGTTGGCATTACAATAGGACATCAGCGACTAAAACAGAAAAAGAAAAGAAACTCCTGAATGTGGAAAGCAAGTCCATGGTTCAGAAAGCATGAACTTAGCACAGACATTTTCCATTTCTAGGAGACGTGACATTCCCTGTGTGGCAACATTTCACTCGGCACCCTTGAAAGATCGAGCCACATTTTAAGGTCTTTACAAGAGTACTGAGAGAGTAGTATTCTTTAAACTTAAGTGGATTTTTTTTTTTAAAGTATAGCCTTACAACAGAGGGGAAATTGTAATAAGGGCAAAATAGAATTCAATTCTTTAGCTAAGAAATTTATCCCAAATGAAATTTCAGATTTTGTTCTTGTCCTGAAAACTTCCCAAGAAGCCCTTTTTTGTAAGCAAAACTTTTTTTCCTAAGACTTACCACTGATGCTGATTTACTCCCACTCATCAGCTATTTTGTTACTGGAAAAGCACATAGTCTAGTTGAAGGTATGGTCTCTGCAGCAAGATATACTACTGTGTTCTCGGGCAGGTCACTCACCTTCCCTGACCCTCAGTTTCCACACCTACCAAATCAGGTCGTACTATTTACTTCTAAAGGCAGCAATGAGTTGAATGAGGAAGCATACATAAATGTTCAGCTTAATTTTCCCCCCCTTCATTCTTGTCCTTTCTTCTTTGGTTGTCAATGTTTTCTCTAAGTTTTCTTCCAACCTTTAGTTCTGTGGTAGTTAATTCCCCTTGTAAGAAATATTTTTGTAGTACTCAGTTGGTTTTCCTGTAAAATTTTCACAGGTAATCAGAGAGTAGAGGCAAACAGGAAAAATGGCGTGGAGGAAATATCATGGTATGGTTTCATGTGTACAGCTCACCACTGCTGCTTGTGGTCTGAGTTAAGGAAAGCAGCCCGGTCACCATTGGAACAGAAAATTTTAAAGTCACTCAAGGCAAGGTCTAGCTGAACAGACATTTCTCAAGAGTGCCAGCTGGCAATGATTATAGAAGGCTCTAAGGGATAGAGAAAAAAAGACACAGTTACAAAGAAAAAAAAAAGAGATCATTGATTTAACTATTCTTTTTATTGCTAGGCATTTTACCAAATATATCATGTGTATTACATTGTGTGATCTTTTCAATAACATAGGACAGAAACATTTAACCCCGTTTGCAGATGAGAAAACTGAGGTTCTCAGAAGCTAAGTTAACCTCCCCAAGTTTAATCAGCTAGTAAGCATCTAGGTCAGAATTCTAACCCAGTCTGGGGGCTCCAAAGGCTGTCCATGTTACCTGCTGATTCCCAATGATATATGAGCCAGGATGTATAATTCAAGTTAGTTTAAGCAAAAATAGGGAATGTATTAATTCCCATAAGCAAGTCATGGGGAAGAGTAGAAAGAGCTAGTCCCAGAAACAACTAGTTCCACTTCATATATGTTATATATATTATATATATATATATATATATATATATATATATATAT
>NW_021703780.1:49302626-49321929 GCF_005190385.1 Monodon monoceros
AAAAAAAAAAAAGTACCTGTAAAAAAAATAAAATAAAAAGTACTTGTTAATGTGTATCATTGAAAAGATTTACGGACTAATCACATTTGGAGTCCATATTCAGATTTAGCATTGCTTGTGTTAGTGTTCGAAGTACTGTCAAATGAGTATTTCTGAGAATAGGTATTCACCTTTATTTAAAATGTGCAAATGATGACATTTTCTCAGTTTTTTCCATCTAAAGTTGCAAGGTTATATTAAATCGTTTTCATATTTAATGATTATTGCCTTGAAAATGAGGAATATTATGAATGTGAAGCTCTTGCAACCTGCCTTGCATGAGTTTCCTTTATTTAATTCTATTCTTCTATGATCATTTCTCATACATTTCCATGTATTAATTATGTTCACACTGATGTCTGAAATAACCTCAGTCAAGGTCATTATATATTTTGATGGAAAATCACTTCAATCTCAATGCCAATTTACATTTCCCTATCTAAAGGAGATTCGTAATGACTGTTGAAGACTTTTCTGTAAATAGAGTCTGATTTTGAAATTCTAACTGAATTTTATATTTTGTCCCACAAAAAATAAGCACATCATTATTTTGGCTGAAATTACGGGGTGTCTCACCCAATTATTCATGGCTTGGAACATGAGTTTCTGTTTCTTGTCCTTTTGCCGGTGGGTTGAAAACTGTCTTCCAGGAATGCCATGAATTGTGGATGAGTAATGAGGACACATAGGTGATTTAAGGATACCCAGGGTTTATCTGTACGTGAGTGTAGGAAGTTCAAGGGCTAAATGTGCTGAAACTTTCATTGGGATGTCAGAATTTCTTCTGCATGAAATGGGAGGCATGACTCTCCTATCATGCATTGCAAATCATGCTCTAATTAGTTTGTCACTTTTCTTCTGATTACTTTTTTAGTAAAGCCTTTGTAGAGCTTCCAGTTACTCTAGAATATAGTCCAATCTGCTTAAGGTTGCCCTCAAGGATATGCAGATTCCAGCCTCTGCCTAACTCCAGGGACACATCTGCATCCCTCTCCCCCATCCCTGCCACACTGCAGCCACACCTTCCAATTTCTCTAACGAACACACCCTGCTTCCCACTATTTAGCACACAGTATGTTCACGCATCTATTCCTCCTGCCTGGAATGCTTTCCCCTCCCTTCCTTCACCTGGCTGATGCCCACCAGCTCATAAGTTTCTACTCAAGTAGCATTTCATCCCGACCTCCCTGACCACATGTGTATTTTCAAAGGGCCATGTATTTTAGGTTTGAATTCTGAAAGTCTAATTAAGGTTTCTAATTTTTCCCTTAGCCATGGACAGTTCTGTCCCCAGGCTGGTGGGAACCAAGAATAAAGAGCTGAAGAGCAGGAACATTTGGATTCCTTAGATGTTTTTAGTGTCCCTTTCGCAATTCTGGGTCCCCAGAGAATGAAGTCAAAGAAACAAGTACTGAAAGCGCTAAAGCCTCCAAGGATGGAGTCGGCCACAGACAAGTCAGCAAATCCAACAATTTTCCTGGGCTTGTCTTTGGATGACTGAGGTGCTCTCCATGAACCACAGCAGGGAAGTGGTCCACGAGACTCCTCCATTCAGGCATCACCAGCCCCTGCTGCCCTCAAGGTCTCCCCGCAGGGCTCTGTGTGCCGGGCTCCTTCTGTGAGCAGTGACACCCGGGGAACGTATGCCCAGCATTCTGAGTCAATGCCCTCCTGTCATTACGCTAAATAGTTTACAGAAATGATGAGTGTGTGTGCATGTGTGTGTCTTCTGATGACTGCAAACATACTTCCGCTTTCTAATTTTCATGCACAATTTTCCATACTCACAAATGACATTTTCACTTCGTTTCTGAACTTTCTGAAATATAACTGGGTATACTCCAAACACCTGTGAGGAAGCCACTGCTGTGTGGAAGACTGACCTCAAACTAAACACAATTTCCTACCTACCACACAACTCGTACTTTCCTTAGTAGCAGCATCACGATCATTAATTATTTAGTTTTCTAATTCTTTGTTCGATGTTGTTTCCTCCTAGTAGTCTGTACATTTCATGAGGTTTGGTACTGTCTTGCATATATATATATATATATATATATATATATATATATATATGTATATATGTATATATGTATTGTGTGTGTATATTTATATACGAATATTCCTTTTCAGATTCTTTTCCCTTATAAGTTATTACAAACTATTGAGTATAGTTCCCTGTGCTATACAGTAGGTCTTTGTTGGTTATCTAATTGTGTATATGTTAATCCCAAACTCCTTATTTATCCTTCCCCCCCACTTTCTGCTTTGGTAACCATAAATTTGTTTTCTGAGTCTGTAAGTCTGTTTCTGTTTTGTAAAGAAGTTCATTTGTATCATTATTTTAGATTCCACATATAAGTGATATCATATGGTATTTGTCTTTCTCTGTCTGACTTACTTCACTTAGTATGATCATCTCTAGGTCCATCCACGTTGCTGCCAATGGCATTATTTCATTCTTTTTATGGCTGAGCACTATGCCATTGTGTGTGTGTGTGTGTGTGTTATTTCATTCTTTTTATGGCTGAGCACTATGCCATTGTGTGTGTGTGTGTGTGTCACATCTTCTTTATCCCTTCATCTCTCAATGGACACTTAGGTTGCTTCCATGTCTTGGCTATTGTAAACAGCGCTGCAATGAACATTGGGGTGCATATATAATATCTTTCTGAATTATGGTTTTGTCTGGATATATGCCCAGGAGTGGGATTGTTACATAATATGGTAGGTCTGTTTTTAGTTTTTTAGGGAATCTCTATACTATTCTCCACAGTGGCTGCACCAATTTGCATACCCACCAACAGTGTAGGAGGGTCAACAAGGAGGCTTTTTAAAAGGAAGGATGCTTATCTCAATCTGATTAAAACCACACAGATAAAGCCATGCCCCACACAACTCTAACAAATGATGGCAGTACATCAACTTTTCAAATAATTAAGTTAAAACACTTTCTCGAATACTTAATTATGAACAAATAATCTTGACACAATGAATGGCATCTCTTTACTGAACTTTGACAACACCAAAAGATATAACAAATTGTCCCTATTCATAAAGTGACCTGGATTTGTCATAAAAAATGCAAAATATACTCAATCCAGAAGGGGATATAGACCATGCACATAGAAATGTCCACCCGTCTTTCTACACTTCAGCAAATACTACAACTGCTTTAATTTAAAAATATATTTCCTCACGTCTCCATTCTTTCCATGAAATGAAGACGTTTGTTTCACACACACACACACACACACACAAACACACGCTTGTCTAAATGTATCAGAACACACAAAACACAAAGGTGGCAGGGTGTGGGACTGGGACTTTATATTTCAGCCCTAGCTTCACAAGAGGTTATTTTGCAAATGGATTTCAAAAAATAATTACATTTATCAAAACAGTATTTATTCTCCTACACCGTTATTGATTTCACCTACACTTATCAAATTTATCTTCTGCCTCTATACTTGCCTGCCTCTCACTTCTTTGGGCTAAGAGCACGTGTGTATCTGTATGCTCAGGGCTCCCCTTTGAAATAAGATGTCTGTGAAACCCAAACACAAAACAGCAGAAATTAGGCTCATTTTTCTTGTCCCTGTTTCTCATTAGACCTGCTCCTGAAATGCTTGGGTCTACCCTAGTTCTTAATTTACCTTTGCGGTATAAGCAAACGATGATTGCATTATATTTAGTTCTCTGAACATAGATAAATTACATCATTCTTGTCATGACACTTTAGACCATGAAAATTAAATGGCAACTAATATTTTTAGAAGCAGTTTAAAAAGCTAATATTAATGTGTCATGAGATATCAACAATGTGTCTATAATTCAAAAGGTTTCCCTTTTCTCCACGCCCTGTCCTGCACTTTTTAAAAAACAGGTAAGATTTTAAATGACGATGACCCCAGGCCATTTAAGGTGGTGACTACGTGGTGTGATTTTTGAGGAACAGGGGGTGATTAATGAGACACCCAGATAAAGTGCCCAATACAAACCCATTAGACAACATCCCAGACCAAAGCTCAGCCAACTTTAAAACACACTCGTCTCTGAGGAGTAAGTCCTGGTTAAGATCCAAATAACTCCAAAATCCAACACCCATCTTCCAAGTCATCACCAGCAAAATAAAAGAAAATGCAAAAGAAAATAAAATAGGTAGGCTTTCAAATGAATTTGGCTTTGAACACAATTCCAGCCAGTATCAAATATTCTTGCTTACCATTATCAAAAGAGCAAATCAAAGAAAAGCAACCCAATTTGCAAGCCACGAATTGGCAGTCTCATCCATGTCATACTTGTGATCACTGCTTTTTTCCTAGTTACTGGGCATTTTCATGAGGTCAGCTGTACAGGGGGAACCCATCAGGCATCCACCACCCACCAGCAGCACAGCCGTCCACTCACAACTCTCCCTGGTCACCAGGGTCATTTGCAACTGTGAACATGGCATCACACAGGGACATGCAGGGGATATGAGTGTGACCTCTGCTAAGTCTCTTGGTCCTTCACTCATTTCAACATCATGGTGCTTTATGACTTCCCTCGAGAGACAATTCCAATTATTCTCACAGTTTATCTAGGTTTCTGGAAAAATCTGTTTGCAAGTTGCCTTCCTCCCCCATGTCCCCTGGCAATAGGCTTACTGAGGAATATATTTTACCTTTACATTTTTATTTCTGAGGAGAAACTACTAACTAGACTTTTGTTTTCCACACACAAACAGGAAGACTGTGAAATAGCATAGGATAAATTGGTATGCTGAGATAAACATGTACTTCAACTCTGATATCCTGACCTATTTTCAAAAGCTAAGGAAAGAACAAATTCTCTTTCTCCTCCTAAGTAGCTCCATGGGAATTCTCTCAGTGCAGTGGTAATGTAGAGCAACTCTCTCTATTCCTGGAAGGGAAGTTCAGCTTTTTAAATTTCCAAAAGAAAAGATTAAAATTGTTCTTTACCTCTCAAAAAATATTCTCTTTCATCACCTCAGTGTTGACAGCAGCTGTCATACCTTGGACTGGAATACTATTGGTAGAATCACTATATTTATGAGATTCCTTAATTTTCTTAAAGTTTTGAAAATAAAAAAGACAGGATATATGACCTTTCAAGCTCTCTTCATTGCCTGATTGTATGGAAGGGACACCTTTTGAGGAGGGAAACTGGGAATCATTTGGAATACAATTTTAGTGTCATGAAGAGAATGCAATTTATTCCAAAGAATAAATTCACCCAAAAACCTATCAATTGCAGTCAATTCCAAATTATCCATGAACATCAGGGACAGAGAGGACAGAGCCAGTGAAATTCCAAGGTTAATCTGAATCCTCCTTTTACTCCTTTCTTCTTGCTCCTTTCTGCCACAGGGCCTTTGCATATGCTATTCTCTGTTGCACACTAATGCTTTATTCATTTTTTCCTAATTTCTTTTATTGTACCTGTATTTAAGTCTTACTGATGATCCAAAAAATTGAATCAACAAAAAGGGCATTTATTAATTCAACAACTCCTTATGTGGCCAATAAGGGGCAGTATTTTGTTGGCATTTGGAATATAGGAATTAGCAGGATAAAGTCTTTGCAGATAGCAAAGGAGATAGCCACAGACCTGAACTATAATCTAGCAGATTCAGCACTCTGGTAGCGGCATGTGTTGGAATGGGAAGCAGCATAACACGGTGGGTAAGAACAGGTGTTCTGGGGCCACAGTTCCTGGGTTTGGTCCTATTCTATCACTTACTAGTTGTGTGATCTTGGACAAGTGACTTACCCTCTCTGGGCCTCAGTTTCCTCATCTGAAAAATAAGGATGATGATAATACTGTATCTACCTCAAAGGACTGCTTTGATGATTAAATGAGGTAATACATGTAAGATGCTTAGAAGAACATCTGCATCAAGCAGGGTTTGTTCTTACTATCAGGGCTCCAGGAGTCCATAGGAGTACATGACAAACTCTACTGGAGACTTTTCAGGAGACCTGGCACTAGAATTGCATTTTTGAGGGCACAGAAAAAGCATGGACTTCTCTTTCAAACATCTTGGCAACAGCAGACGATGTTTCCAGATTTCAAATTCCTACCCCATGGTAACTGTACAGGGTCTAAGTTTCAACCCGATACTCTGCCTCAAGGTTTTTTTTTTTTCCTTACTCTTTAAAGAAATCATTACTTCCTATTTTAACAAAGGCCATGAAATCATCTCAGAACTTCCTCATGAACGATCCTAGTTTTGGAGAACACGTTCTCAAGCGACATGTTTGTTATTTCAGTGTAAAAACAACCGAATTGTATGTCCTGAATATCCCTGGACCACACCTGGGCTTCAGAATGCAGGAAGGCGGGGATCTAACTGTGCCTGGGACATTCTGAGACAGGCCACATCCTCAAACTGGCTTGAGGCACTTGCTGAGAGTAAAATATGTCTTGGCTGCATTTATTCACTATGAATTACCACTCTCACTGTCTACTCAAAGATTTTAGACCATGAAAAAATTACTGTAAGTGACTTCTGGTCAATTCCAACCAACAAAAACTGTGTCTTATGTATCAAGAGAAAGGCAAATCTCAAGTTTGGTGAGTTATATTTTCTTGGACATTCCATGTTCTATGATACCTGAAAGATCAAAATGAGATTGTATTGGAGATTGAATCTACCCTATATTTCTGTAAATTGTAAATATGACCAAAAAAAACCCCTGAAAATCCCCCATATTTAAAATCTTAAGTTTACATTGGAATTTAAAGAACTAAAAATTATCTGCTATGATGGACATAAAAGGCTGCCTTGTTAAGAGAAGGAACAGTATAAAGTGATCAGGTGAGGACAATAGGATGGGTATGAATGCAATGTATTTCCCCATAGAAATGTTCAAAATTGAAGCAGTACCATAAACCTTTTATTTTTCCATAAACTGATAGCCTTTGAAATTATTTCTGGACATTTATGAACTCTCTCAAATATCACTTAAAATATTTTTAAAAAATTAAAATGTGGCTTGGGGAGAGGGCACCAAAGACATGGATTCATCATTTTGTGAGTTCGAAAAGAGTTTGAGTTCGAAAAGATTTGACAAGGTAGGAAGTGGTCATCCCAGGGATCTAGTCATCATTTTTTCACTCACTGAGCACACTAATTCAAGGGCCCACTATGCAGTAGGATTTTATATACAAGGTTGATTTATTTCTGTCCTTAGGGATTGTGCCCGGAAACAGATGGCTAAATATTTGGAGAGGACACAGCTTAGGAAAGAGTGAGATAGAAATGTGTCTCAGGTGCTGGGGAACCTTAGAGGGTCTAACTCATCTCATATGGGGAAGAAAAGTGGTCAGGAAATAAGCACTAGAGAAAGCAATGCTGCACTCCTGCTCCTCTAGAAGGGAAAATAGGATCAGCAGATGGAGGGTACTGGGAAGGGTCTCCAAGCATGAAGAGAAGCAGCACAGCCCCAGAGTGGTGAATCCAGGATGCACTCAGGGAAGGAACGTATTCCTGCTGGAAGAGCAGTGTGGTGATGCATTATATATGTTGCTTGTTTGCAGGGTTCATTTTGTGTTCATTGGTATAAGAAGGTTCAAATGCCCAAGTATCCTGTCTATAATCTTAATTTTGAATTACCATCCTAAGCAATTAAATATGCAAAACACACCTGAAGAATTCAGAAGAAACGATGAAACAACTTTCTCTGGTACTTTGCTGAGTTGACAACAGGACCATCTCAGCAACTGATTTTATCACGTAATTAAAGAGGGATCCTCTAATTAAATTGAGAGGCAAACTCTTTTAAACTGCTGATAGATTGCAATATTTTGCTTGAGCCAAAATAAAGTTGACTTTTTGTTGACAAATTTTCAGTACTTACAGATTTATTCAGACCTATTAAAGGCCTGAAAGCAACCAGGAATTGGAATAAATATTTGAACAGAGAGCTGGATGTTTCAAATGCTGAGTAAATCATTAGAATCAGAGCTAGGGCACCAGCTGTGTTCATCCTTTGTCCTTTGCTCACTCTGTTGACACTTGCCCTTATGACCTGGCCATGGTAAACCCTTCACTGGGTGAGGAAAGCTCTATTTTAATTTTGAAACATTTCTTCTCATCCAGAAAAGTAACAAGTACGAGAAATGTTTATGAGACCAGTAAATTTAAAAATTTCCCTAATAATCAGTTATATCACCCATCATTACTACTTCTGTGTAACCAGTCAGCTTGGCATTGCAGGTAGAATGGTTTAGCCATCTAAAACCACAGGGAATAAACTGTTGGTTCCAATAGCCCTTCTTCTAAGGGTTTCAAGATGTCAGGACACACCTGTAAGCCACTGAATCCTGTCCCTTTCCACAGCCAGGCCCCTTTTTCATTTCTCACATGCTGAAGGGCTCAGATACACTACCCCTGAATGGACAGGATGTAGAAGATTTCCTTTCTCTGACTGTCCACCACCACCCAGAATGCTTTGGGTTTGTATTCCCAAGACTTTGACCTGCCCCTAAAAAGGGACCCTCCTCTGCCTTGTTAAATACAATATAATTATGGGCAAGAAAATAAAGGTCCGTAAAATAAGTCTTCAAGGGATATGATGGAGAAAGGAAGGGTCTGTTTGGCCTTAAAAGATAAACCTGGGCATGTCCCTTACGTGTGTGTGACCAGAGGTTAAAGATAAGCCTGCTTTGGGCTTGGCTGGTGGAAGACTGCAATATTTCTCTTCATTTATAACGACTGACATGTTTGTAATGAATTTTCCTAGCCCAAATTTTGGTCCCTGTTTCCCTTTTCCTGAAATAACTCTTCCATTTTTTCAATTCCACTCCACTGCCCTCTGGCCTTTTCAGTAGCTCCCATTGGTAGCTTATGAGGTGTTTTAAAACCAAATCATACTCCTTACATTCAGTAATGCTTCTCTCTTTTCCTCTGCAATTTTTCTAACTTACTATCAATCTTCATGTAAGGTTTGCAGCAAAGTGTGAATAAAAAATATCCCCTTTCTAAGTGGCTTTTTCTATTAACCTGGCTCATCCCACCTTGTCAAAACACTTAGTAGCTCCTGCAAAGTCCTGGCTCAGATTTCAATTTACCTGTGACCTTGGGTGGATGAATTACTTTGCCACTGTGACAAAGAAGGCTCCTCAAGGAATATGGGAATATTCATTCTCTGCTCAGCTGCAAAGTGAGAAGTTGATGATTTCTTGATACATGAACAATGCCCTGTAGTTGAAAAGAATGATAAAAACAACCTCTTTGGTGACCTTAATTGGTTAGAGACACAGGGGAAGCCAGTGTTCAGTACCCCCTCAGAGCTCATCCCCTAAAAGATCAGGACTCCATCATGTTTCCTCAACTGCCCCCTCATTCCAAAGTCAGTATCCCATCCCATGGCCCACTCCCCTCTCCCCCATCACTCCAGCCTACTCCACGGTAAAAATATGGGTCATCTCTTATTGAATGCTTGCCATGTGCATTGTTGGTCCATGGTAGTCCATTGTTGGTCCACTGTTGATCCATTGTTGGTCCATGGTGGTAGGTTGCATAAACAGTCACAGCTGTTCACACCTCCAGGTTTCCATGATCCTTGCCATGTGACTTTGCAGCTCCTCTCATGGAGGCAGAACTTCCTACTTCCTACTTCCTGCTCCATTGATACTGAGCTTGGTCATATTATTTGCTTCAGCTAAAAGAATATGGTATAAGTAATGATGGGCCATTTTCAAGCCTAGGCTTCAAGAAGCCTTGAATATATTCACTTTGCCTCTTGGACCTCTGTCTCTGCTCTGAGTGCAAGCCTGAACTAGACACCTGGAAAGTGAGAGAATGTGGCCCTGTTACCTGAGTTACCTTAACACCAGCCAACATCTGGTAAATCCCCAGGCCTGTGGGGGAGACCGTCCTAGACCAGCCAGCCCACATCTGACTGCAGAGATGTGAGTGAACCAAGTGACAGGCACAGCAATGTCGAGCCACCCACAGACACTGGAGAAATAATAGTTGGTTTTCATTTTAAGCCATGAGTATTGGGGTGTGTGTCATGCAATAATAACTGACTGGACAAACATTTTGTAAAGAATAGTTTATTTAATCCTCATAATAATCTTAGTAGATTCTATTACTATTCTCATTTTATAGAAGAGAAAACTGAGGTTTAGAGAGTTTTAAGGTCGCACAGCCCTGAAGAAGCAGAGCTAGGATTCCAAACCCAAATGTCTAAAAATTCAAAATCTGACATGTTTCACCATATATCCCTGTGGACACCCCGTTCCTTGCTTTTCTATTCTTGCTCATTCTGAAAGGGAAGGGTTCAACTGTAACCAGTTGAAATTTGCTAAAATTCAGGATGTTTAAGAAGAAGAAATTCTTTTCATTTGACTAAAAATGAGAACTTCAGGTAACTGACTTTCCTTGGGGTCTCTGTTGTCTTGTGAAGCTTCTCGGAAGCAGTGTCCGTGAAGAAATAGATGCAGGGCATTTCTGGACACTCGTGGAAACATCGTTTATGGTAAGAACCTATTTATGCAAATAACACTGTTGCCTGCTCTAAAATTTCCCAGTGTCCCTTCCTAATGAGCTAAAATAATTACTGTTGCTCAATCAGAAATAAGTTTATTCCCATGCAGAATAACTAACTGGACAGGTCAATACATAGATGATGATAAGGGGTAGCTTTGTGAGGATGGAGGGATGAAAGCTGGCCGGAAGCTGCTGTGATTTCAGGGAAGTGATGGAGTCAAGCCCACCATATTGCTTGGTAAAAACTACACTTGTTCTCCATGAAGTCGTTCTTTCAACAGAAAAATGGAGTGACTTTTCTTTTGTTTGTTTGTTTGTTTGTTTTTTGTGGTACGCGGGCCTCTCACTGTTGCGGCCTCTCCTGTTGCGGAGCACAGGCTCTGGACGCGCAGGCTCAGCGGCCATGGCTCACGGGCCCAGCCGCTCCGCGGCATGTGGGATCTTCCTGGACCAGGGCACGAACCCGTGTCCCCTGCAGCGGCACGCAGACTCTCAACCACTGTGCCACCAGGGAAGCCCAAGAGTGACTTTTCTTTATTCTTATGTGATACACGTAAGAAATGCTTCCACTCTGAGGAAACATGAGTTGGCTTTATTCTTTAGTAGATTCCGATCAATTAACTACGCTCTTGTCAAGCAGTCATCTGTTGTTAATTTGTTTTTTTATTTCCCAAGTTCAGTATTAAGGTTTTCTTTATTTCAAGCAGTTTTTGTTTTAAACATGCAGTAGTTGCTATTCCATCTTGGTTGAGCAGTTTATAAAAGTGCAGACAAGAAGTTTCAACATTTCTAGTATGTCCTGGAGCTTTCCTATGGCTTAAAGAGAATAAGGAAAATGGTGACTATTTTTCTGCTCACAGCCAGTAAATCTGCTATATTTCCCATTGCTGTAATTACTTTCCAAACAACACAGCTGAGAGTGTGAAAAAATTGAATGCTCTGATGCCTGAATCATTCAGAGCGGCCCTGTTTGTTCCATTGACAAGGACAATTGCCTGACATTTTTTCTGATTTTCCATTCTATACAAAGTTGGGAAAGTTGACATTCTTCTTTTGACTCATTCTCACAAAATGGGAAGAATTCCTTAATGGGAACTTTTCTTGACAGATTCATGGCTTCAGTGTAATTAAATAAGTGAAAATTAAACATAGTTCTTAAAAGCTATCTTGTTTTATGTTGAGAATACTAGTTGAGAATACTAGTATGCCAAATAATCCTATAAGGATTAGAAGTATGACATAATTTAAACTGTATTTTTCTGCCTTGTATTATTATTTAACTTTTGTAAATATATGTTGATAGAAGAATATAATATTCTTTCTATGTTATCTTGCTAAAACATTCTCTCGTATTTTCTGTCAATCGCTTCCCCTTCACTTAATTATTTAAAGGTTCTTAATATTTGTTATACAACATTAACAATTTCAAAAAACATTGTTAATTACTGTAGTATTTTATGCTTGAAATAATAAATGTACATTCATATTCAAATGACCTGTATCTTAGTTTCCTTATTTGTAGAATGAGGAAATAAAGTCTATATCTCAGGATTCTTAAAAGAGCTCCATGAGATCATGCTGGTGAAAGCACATTGTTATACTGTAATTCACTGCCTTCATTTAAAATAATCATCACCACCGCATGCATGTATGTATGCACGTACGCATGTATGTAGAGTCTAGTGCACTGGAAAGCACGTTGCTCTAGGGACCAATATACTGCATCCTACTGCCAGCTCTACTCCTTGTAAGCAGCTTGCCACGGACACAAATAAGCCCTTTTTCATCTGTGGATCTCGGTTTCCTCATCCATAAAACAACATGGTTGGATAAGCTTAATATATGGTTCCTTCATGACCTAAAAAACCTTTTTAAATGTTTTTTATAAATGCAAATGTTGATTTCTTCCCAGTGCTATCCTTCATCTCAAAATAAACAACTCAATGACATGTATACCTGAGTAAAATCTCTGCATGATTGTTCTATGGCCAAGCACCATTAAAAAATATACATATATAGATAGATAGACAGATATAGATATATATACATATATATTGATATTCCTCCTAAATGACCAGAAACAATCCAGAGTGAGTGATTCCGAAGTCTTAAGATCTTGGCAGTGTTTTAAAGGTAGCAGACACTACATAAAAACTTTAAAGCAACTCAACAGAGACAGATTTAACTGAGAAGCATCATTGTCACTGGTGACATCTCATTACCAATTCAAGGGAGCAGTCTCACCTAGACATAAACATATTTAGCATTAGCTACAGCATTATACTAGTATGAATTTTAGGTCAGAAAATGTGCACTTGTTATGTGTATGCCTAAGGCAAGAAATAATTCACAGCATGCCAGATAAATGTTTATTATACATTTTTATTTCCTTTATTGTCTACACTCTATTTTAAGTTCCTTGAGGGCCAGTTCCATGTCTCTGATATCTATAATAAAAAACCACAACATTTATTTAGTGCCTACTAAGGCTTCATATATATAGTAACTTATTTTATCTGTACAACTCAAAGAAGAAATACAAAGAAAGCAGTTAGGCTTGTATGGAGGCTTTACTGCAGCCAGGAATCTGGGAATACTCTATCTTTCTGCTTTGCCATCCTAGTGTGTGACTTCCATTCTTAAGATCACCTCATGGTTCAGGGTGCCTGCTAGGGTTCCAGCTATCATGTTCGTACTTCAGGCTAAAACAGAACAGAAGAAAAGAAAGGGATATAATGCCCAACTGTATCTGGAACTTTAATAATCCTTTCCAGAAGTTAGAAAGAACACTTAGTCTAACCTCTCATTGGTGAGAACTTAACCACAAGAAGACTGAGCATCACATATATTTCTGGAGACAATGTCCTCACCTAAACGTTCGGAGTCTGTAACCAAGGAAGGGGAGAACATTTAATAGGCAATTTATACAGCTGTCAGCTCCATGCTACAGATGCAGACACTAAGGCTGATTTTGGTCAAGTATGTGACAATCATATTACAGTTAGTCACCTACCTCATCCCAAAGTGTGAACTCTTCACGATGTAGTACTGCCATCAGTGTTACCTCACAGAAGGCTGCCACATAACGGGCATCAATACCAGTTTCCTGCAGTGAGACAGCAAATGGGCACCCTGGACCGGCAGCAGTAAAATGGTGAAGAACATGGGCTCCTGAGCAGTGCTTCTCAAATTTTAATGTGCACGTGATTCCCCTACGCATCTAGTTACAATGAAGATTATGATTCAGTAGAAATGGGGTGGGACTGAGAGCCTGAATTTCTAACAAACTTGCAGGGAATAGTTATGCTGGATTAAATAAGATATACTATTAAAATTAAATTAATTTCACCTATTTCTTTTGATTTTAAACTATGGTCAGTAGAAAATTTTAAACTGCTCACATTATTTTTTTTAACAACTTTATTGGAGTATAATTGCTTTACAATGGTGTGTTAGTTTCTGCTGTATAACAAAGTGACTCAGCTATACATATACATACATTCCCATATCTCCAACCTCTTGCGTTTCCTACCCACACTCCCTATCCAACCCCACTAGGTGGACACAAAGCACCGAGCTGATCTCCCTGTGCTATGCGGCTGCTTCCCAGTAGCTATCTATTTTATATTTGGTACTGTATATATCTCCATGCCAATCTCACTTCATCCCGCTTATCCTTCCGCTGTGTCCTCAAGTCCATTCTCTACATCTACGTCTTTATTCTTGTCCTGCCCCTAGGTTCTTCAGAACCATTTCTTTTTTTTTTTTTTTCTAATTCCATATATGTTAGCATACAGTATTTGTTTTTCCCTTTCTGACTTATTTCGCTCTGTATGACAGTCTCTAGGTCCATCCACCTCACGACAAATAACTCAATTTTGTTTCCTTTTATGGCTGAGTAATACTCCATTGCATATATGTGCCACATCTTCATTATCCATTCATCTGTCGATGGACACTTAGGTTGCTTCCATGTCCTGGCTATTGTAAATACACCTGCAGTGAACATTGTGGTACATGACTCTTTTTGAATGATGGTTTTCTCAGGGTATATGGCCAGTAGTGGGATTGCTGGGTCATACAGTAGTTCTATTTTTCGTTTTTTAAGGAAACTCCATACTGTTCTCCACAGTGGCTGTATCAATTTACATTCCCACCAACAGTGCAACAGGGTTCCCTTTTCTCCACACCCTCTCCAGCATTTATTCTTTATAGATTTTTTGATGGTGGCCATTCTAACCAGTGTGAGGTGATAACTCATTGTGGTTTTGATTTGCATTTCTCTAATGATTAGTGATGTTGAGTATCCTTTCATGTGTTTGTTGGCAATCTGTATGTCTTCTTTGGAGAAATGTCTATTTAGGTCTTCAGCCCATTTTTGGATTAGGTTGTTTGTTTTATTGATATTGAGCTGCATGAGCTGCTTGTATATTTTGCAGATTAATCCTTTGTCAGTTGTTTCATTTGCAAATATTTTCTCCCATTCTGAGGGTTCTCTTTTGGTCTTGTTTATGGTTTCCTTTGCTATGCAAACGCTTTCAACTTTCATTAGGTCCCATTTGTTTATCTTGGTTTTTATTTCCATTTCTCTAAGAGGTGGGTCAAAAAGGATCTTGCTGTGATTTATGTCATGGAGTGTTCTGCCTATGTTTTCCTCTAAGAGTTTTATAGTGTCTGGCCTTTCATTTAGGTCTTTAATCCATTTTGAGTTTATTTTTGTGTATGGTGTTAGGGAGTGTTCTAATTTCATTCTTTTACATGTAGCTGTCCTGTTTTCCCAGCACCACTTATTGAAGAGGCTTTCTTTTCTCCATTGTATAGTCTTGCCTCCTTTATCAATGATAAGGTGACCATATGTGCGTGTGTTTATCTCTGGGCTTTATATCCGGTTCCATTTATCTTTATTTCTGTTTTTGTGCCAGTACCATACTGTCTTGATTACTTAGCTTTGTAGTATAGTCTGAAGTTAGGGAGCCTGATTTCTCCAGCTCCGTTTTTCTGTCTCAAGATTGCTTTGGCTATTCAGGGTCTTTTGTGTTTCCATACAAATTTTTTGTTCTAGTTCTTTGAAAAATGCCATTGGTAGTTTTATAGGGATTTCATTGATTCTGTAGATTGCTTTGGGTAGTATAGTCATTTTCACAATGTTGATTCTTCCAGTCAAAGAACCTGGTATATCTCTCCGTCTGTTTGTATCATCTTTAATTTCCTTCATCAGTGTCTTATAGTTTTCTGCATACAGGTCTTTTGCCTCTTTAGGTAGGTTTATTCCAAGGTATTGTATTCTTTTTGTTGTGGTGGTAGATGGGAGTGTTTCCTTAATTTCTCTTTCAGATTTTTCATATTAGTGTATTGGAATGCAAGGGATTTCTGTCCATTAATTTTGTATCCTACTACCATACCAAATTCATTGACTAGCTCTAGTAGTTTTCTGGTAGCGTCTTCAGGATTCTTTATGTATAGCATCATGTCACCTGCAAACAGTGAGAGCTTTACTTCTTCTTTTCAATTTGGATTCCTTTTATTTCTTTTTCTTCTCTGAATGCTGTGGCTAAAACTTCCAAAACTACATTGAATAACAGTGGTGAAAATGGGCAATCTTGTCTTGTTCCTGATGTTAGTGGAAACGTTTTCAGTATTTCACCATTGCAATCGATGTTTGCTGTGGGTATGTCATATATGGCCTTTATTATGTTGAGGTAAGTTCCTTCTACGCCTACTTTCTGGAGGGTTTCTATCATAAATGGGTGTTGAATTTGTCAAAGGCTTTTTCTGCATCTATTGAGATGATCACATGGATTTTCTCCTTCAGTTTGTAAATATGGTTTATCACATTGATTGATTTGCGTATATTGAAGAATCCTTGCATTCCTGGGATAAACCTCACTTGATCATGGCGTATGATCCTTTAAATGTGCTGTTGGATTCTGTTTGCTGGTATATTGTTGAGGATTTTTGCATCTATGCTCATCAGTGATATTGGCCTGTAGTTTTCTTTTTTTGTGGCATCTTTCTCTGGCTTTGGTATCAGGGTGATGGTGGCCTTGTAGAATGAGTTTGGGAGTGTGTTCCTCCCTCTGCTATACTTTGGAAGAATTTGAGAAGGGTAGATGCTAGCTCTTCTCTAAATGTTTGATAGAATTCAACTGTGAAGCCATCTGGTCCTGAGCCTTTGTTTGTTGGAAGATTTTTAATCACAGTTTCAATTTCAGTGCTTGTGACTGGTCTGTTTATATTTTCTATTTCTTCCTGGTTCAGCCTCAGAAGGTTGTGCTTTTCTAAGAATTTGTCCATTTCTTCCAGGTTGTCCATTTTATTGGCATATAGTTGCTTGTAGTAATCTCTCATGATCCTTTGTATTTCTGCAGTGTCAGTTGTTACTTCTCCTTTTTCATTTCTAATTCTATTGATTTGAGTCTTCTCACTTTTTTGCTTGATGAGTCTGGCTAATGGTTTATCAACTTTGTTTATCTTCTTAAAGAACCAGCTTTTAGTTTTATTGATCTTTGCTATTGCTTCTTTCATTTTTTTTTCATTTATTTCTGATCTGATCTTTATGATTTCTTTCCTTCTGCTGACTTTGGGTTTTATTGTTGTTCTTCTTCTTCTTTCTCTAATTGCTTTAGGTGTAAGGTTAGGCTGTTTATTTGAGATGTTTCTTGTGTCTTGAGGTAGGACTGTATTGCTATAAACTTCCCTCTTAGAATTGCTTTTGCTGCATCCCATAGGTTTTGGGTTGTCGTGTTTTCATTGTCATTTGTTTGTAGGTATTTTTTATTTCCGCTTTGATTTTTTCAGTGATCTCTCAGTTATTTAGTAGTATATTGTTTAACCTCAATGTCTTTGTATTTTTTACAGATTTTTTTCCTGTAATTGATATCTAGTCTCATAGCGTTGTGGTCGGAAAGGATACTTGATACGATTTCAATTTTCTTAAATTTACCAAGGCTTGATTTGTGACCCAAAGTATGATCTATCCTGGAGGATGTTCCACGAACACTTGAGAAGAAAGTGTAATCTGCTGTTTTTGGATGTAATGTCCTATAAATATCGATTAAGTCCATCTTGTTTAATGTATCATTTAAAGCTTGTGTTTCCTTATTTATTTTCATTTGGAAGATCTGTCCATTGCTGAAAGTGGGGTGTTAAAGTCCCCTACTATTATTGTGTTCCTGTCAATTTCCCCTTTTATGGCTGTTAGCATTTGCCTTATGTATTGAGGTGCTCCTATATTGGGTGCCAAAATACTTACAATTGTTATGTCTTCTCCTTGGATTGATCCCTTGATCATTATGTAGTGTCCTTCTTTGTCTCTTGTAATAGCTAAGATCCTTTAGCATTTGTTGTAAAGCTGATTTGGTGGTGCTGAATATTCTTAGCTTTTGCTTATCTGTAAAGTTTTTAATTTCTCCATTGAATCTGAATGAGATCATTGCTGGATAGAGTAATCTTGGTTGTCGGTTTTTCTCTTTCATCACTTTAAATAGGTCCTGCCACTCCCTTCTGGCTTGCAGAGTTTCTGCTGAAAGATCAGCTGTTAACTTTATGGGGATTCCCTTGTTTGTTAATTGTTGCTTTTCTCCTGCTGCTTTTAATATTTTTTCTTTGTCTTTAATTTTTGATAGTTTGATTAATATGTGTCTTGGCGTGTCTCTCCTTGGATTTATCCTGTATGGGACTCTCTGTGCTTCCTGGAGTTGATTGACTATTTCCTTACCCTGGGACTCTTATAATTCTAATATTGGTGCATTTAATGTTGTCCCAGAGGTCTCTGAGATTGTCCTCAATTCTTTTCATTCTTTTATCTTTATTCTGCTCTGCAGTAGTTATTTCCACTGTTTCATCTTCCAGGTCACTTATCTGTTCTTCTGCCTCAGTTATTCTGCTATTGCTTCCTTCTAGAGAATTTTTAATTTCATTTATTGTGTTGTTCATCATTGTTTGTTTGCTCTTTCATTCTTCTAGGTCCTTGATAAATGTTTCTTGTATTTTCTCCATTTTATTTCCAAGATTTTGGATCATCTTTACTATCATTACTCTGAATTCTTTTTCAGGTAGACTGCGTATTTCCTCTTTATTTGTTTGGTCTGGTGGGTTTTTACCTTGCTCCTTCATCTGCTGTGTATTTCTCTGTCTTCTCATTTTGCTTAACTTACTGTGTTTGGGGTCTCTGTTTTGCAGGCTGCAGGTTCGTAATTCCCGTTGTTTTCGGTGTCTGCTCCCAGTGGGTAAGGTTGGTTCAGTGGGTTGTGTAGGCTTCCTGGTGGAGGGGACTGGTCCCTGTGTTCTGGTGGATGAGGCTGGATCTTGTCTTTCAGAGGGATAGGCCCACGTCCGGTGATGTGTTTTGGGGTGTCTGTGAACTTATTATTTTAGGCAGCCTCTCTGCTAATGGGTGGGGTTGTGTTCCTGTCTTGCTAGCTGTCTGGCATAGTGTGTCCATAACTGTAGCTTCCCGATCGTTGAGTGGAGCTTGGTCTTAGCGTTGGGAAGGAGATTTCTGGGAGAGCTTTCACCGTTTGATATTATGTGGGGCCAGGATGTCTCTGATGGACCAATGTCCTGAACTTGGCTCTCCCACCTCAGAAGCTCAAACCTGACATCCGGCCAGAGCACCAAGACCCTGTCAGCCACACAGCTCAGAAGAAAAGGGTGAAAAAAAAGAAAGAAAGAAAGAAGGAAAGAAAGGAAGGAAGGAAGGAAGGAAGGAAGAAAGGAAGGAAGGAAGGAAGGAAGGAAGGAAGGAAGGAAGGAAGGAAG